>NC_030383.2:62069744-62376248 GCF_001625215.2 Daucus carota subsp. sativus | reverse complement strand
TGCAGTTGTAATGTGGGGACAACCGGCTCGCCCCTGCATCTGATCTCAATCTGTAGTTCAAAAAAAATAATTACCATAAACTATGAAGCTACCAGAAACATATGAGAATACATACTTTAATGCCAAAGAAACCAGAACTACCAAAAGCTTATTTCGTTCATATTGCTTGTTATGACTTGTGCTAAAAAAATTATACATGGCTGGAAAAAGATCACTCACTTCATCTTCACCAGGAAGGTTTAGTTTCCTCATTAGGTACTTCTGTATAAAAGAAACAGATATGCTCCCATCCCTGCAAAATAGTGTGTAAATTTAGTATAAGAGCCCGACTTATTTGTCCCCTTTAGGCTTTAGATGTAATACATCGAATAAAATTTTCAACTTTTCATCGCCATTATCAGGTATTACCGTATTAGCACAGCCATACCAAGGCCCAAAGCTTACTGAATCTAGTTTAATCCATGGTAAATAATTTCAGACCAATCAGCTCGGAGAAGTGAAGACATTCAAGAATGAGAGGCTTATGTATTAGTTAAAGGAAGCCCAATTCCTTCCCCTGAGAATCGCTTGGCTGATCCTTAGTCTAAATGATGGGTACTTCTTATATCGATGCAAATCAAATCTTTCCGTCTTTTTAAAGGTGGGTTTCGATGAAAATAGTGAAAATGGTGCAGGGGGAAAATGATCATGATCTTCACTAAAAAGGGGTTTAAGAAAATGGGTTTTTCTGAGTGTAGGGTTTTTATCAGAGGGTGAATACATAGCAACTTGTCTCTCTTCCACCAGAGTGTCTCCTCCACTGTACGGATGATCCTCCATTAATGAACTTTTCAATAAGGTTTTTTACAATAAAAATGAGAGGTTACAAGTGAGTGATTTTTTGAAGTAGTTGTCAGTTTTTTAGTTTGAAGTTAACAACCATTAGTTGCAGACTCTAATGGAGTATTGCCGTAGCTATTTTATAGTTGGAGTCAAAAGTCACTTGCAACAGTCACCGAGAAAAACAGACCAGCAAATAGTATATGATTATGAAAAAATTCGACAGGAACAATCAACAAGAAATTGAGGGTAGCCCAATAAAAAGAAGTTTAATTGACTGATCAAGAATTTGATTTCAAAAAAAGGATACATATACAAGATATTTTACATAACAAAGGAGTAAAGGACTTAAAATATACATAAGGCCATAGGATTTATATACACAGCGGGTAAAAAGAAGGTACATTGTTGTATAGAAAAGGTGAACAATAAGAGTAGGCAGAATACACCAAAACCATAAGTCGATGACTCACTATCTCTTTGCAGTTTTTGTGATTATGACAATAACAAAATTAAACAAGTATCCCAGCATAAAATAATAAAAACCATAAGTGTTATAGGCTTTATCGCAATTTTATAGTGTTATAGGATTTATATACATAGCAGGTACAAAGAAGGTACATCGTAGTATAGAAAAAGTGAACGATAAGAGAAGGCAGAATACACCAAAACCATAAGTCAATAACTCACCATCTCTTTGCAATATTTGGAACTATGAACAGAACAAAATTAAACAAGTATCCCAGTATAAATAACAAAATCTGGTCTTCCTGATTGCACAAAATAATAAAAAAGCAACCACAAGGCCAAATGCATATTTTGTTAAGAAGGAGACTGAACAATTGAATCAGAGTCTGTTAGCAAGTTATCAGGGACTTAATATTTAAACCACGGTGCTGTTCTTTTCGGGCAATATCAAGGTCTTCTACTTGGACTATAAATGTTTAAAGAATGTCATGGTATCAAAGGGGGATAACTCCAAGAGTACGAGACAATGCAGTATTGGGTAAATTACAGGTAACTGACAGACTCACTAGGGTTTGAAGATAAGAAGCATTCCATTGGAGTGGTGAATATAAATTTTAATGGAACACATAATTACATTTTGTTGGAGAACTAATAAAAAGAGAGATATTGCTAAACTAGCACATATATCTGTATAAATCACTTCTACAGTAAATGAGGCTACATATTAAAAGTTCTATTTCCACTCAGATTGCCCTATAATAGTAATAGTCTAATAGATAACAGATCTTTAGCATATAAATCACATCTAAATTATTTTGGGAGAAAAAAATGTGCTACATATTATATTACGCAAGGCTTCTGAGTTCTATGGAGACAAAGCACAAACAAACATTGAAAAATAAGAAAAAGAAAAATAATGCCGTGGTGAGGAACATGAAAAAGTAAACTTACTTTATTCTTAAGAAACTTGCAGATATCTGAGGCAAGGACCTATAATCTTCCCTGGAAAAATACAACTATATGACATTAGATATTACAGATCTTATAGAATGATGATACACAGAAGTTTTGCTAGATTATTTATGTCTAAAAAAGGCTGAAGAAAGAAAAATAAGATTCTCACAGGTCTTTCGAAGCCACTAGCGAGCACCAAACTGGATTTAATCTTTTTTCATGCCTGATGTTGCAAGCGTCCAGCACTTCCTGGGGAGAGAGATTGGTCTTTCCAAAAGTGCTTTCTTTTTTGTGATGCAACCATTGGATTCTTTTGGGTTTTCTAGATTCAGGAAGGTGTATACCAGTGCTATAATTCTCATCTTCGATTTTCCGCTTATTTCTAAAAGCAAGTTGTTTAGCTTTTGCAGCATTGGTAGGTTGTGATTTGGATGTAGATCCTTGTGATGTGAACTTCGCAGATTTATTCCTATTTGCAGCTTCTACAAGAAAGTTCAGTGGCTTCCAAACATTAACTTTTCCCTCACCTGTGCTAGCACCATTTTCTGTTCCTATATTAGGTGTAGAATGGCTAGAAGGCTCACCATTTGAAGAATTCTGCATGCATACGTATTATATTAGCACCACGGAGAGAAAAGTATACATAACACCATTGTTGGAACCCATACAGTAGCAGTGTTACCATATAAGTACAGAGTTGACTTCTTTACCTGCTTGGTTGGTGTCTCACGTGATATAAAGCTCGCAAAATTTTCTTCTTTCTTTATCTGTTTTTCAACTGAAAAACTCGAACCTCGCAGCGGTTTTCTTACAGGAGCTTTTGATCTTCTCCCAGTCAGTGCAGTCTTTGACGAAACTCTAGGACTGTTGACCACCAAAGAAGAGAGTGACTTTTCCTTTCTTCTTGAAGGTAATGCAAACGAGGAAAGATCTTCAGATGGATCCAGCTTTCTTCTCTTGTAAGGAAAGATCTTTGCTCTTAAGTCTTCCAAATTATGATCTGGCCTGAAAATCCAAATTCTCTAACTCGTAAGCTACAACAACTATACTTCATATCAATAATTTCATGAGCAGGCAACAAAACCAAGATTGAAAGTTGCAATATAAACTTATAAGTTGACAATTAAAAAAACAATATATTGCATATAGGAAGGAATCATTGGACCTCAGCTTCTCCTCTGGCACAACGCCCAAATCAATGTCGCATACCGGACAACGTTCTAGTTCCTCGTCTGACAATTTCTTGCAAATGCACTTTCTACAGACTGTATAAAATCCGAAAATCAATTTCAGATAACCAGTAAATTGGAAGAAATTAGAAACCCTATCAAAGACCATGTTAAATGTTACTCCTTTTAGACGGGGTACCAAACTAGAGCGAGAAAAATATTTTACACATATCAGTCTACTGTATAAAATACATTTAAGAGTTAGAAATTGATAAAGGAGGGCCCTCAATTTACTACGATTACAAGGGCCATATATATATATATATATATATATATATATATATATATATATATATATATATATATATATATATATATATATATATATATATATATATCAGAGAAAATCCAACTAATACAACAAAGAGAAACAAGCATCCTTCATCAGCGCTACAATATTATTCTGTATTGTAAAGACTTCTTAGCACAAAACTCCAATCTGGATAAATCAAGGGCAATAGTGAATTCATATTCACACAGCATACCCCTATTTCTTGCCAAGTTTTAAACTTTAAACTTAAAAGTTTATACGGTAGCAGCACCACATATATTGTCTAATGCTACTTAAGTTTTAGCTTTATATCAAAATTGTATCTAGTTACTAACTAATCAATTTTCCTTTTGTAACAAGACATCATTTCAGGATAACAAGAAGCTTCTAACATTTCACTTGAATAGCATCTAACAGATTTCAGTAGGATTGTCCAACTGAACCTCACAATGACTACAGATAATATAGTTACATCATAATAACATATGCATACCAAGTTTATTCGCAAGAAATATCCATTCTATTTTAAACCCCATGAATGGATAATAAAACATAAGCTCTTTTTGGGAAGGGGTACTACAAGTGAGCAAGAATCATATCTTACACCGATTTTTCCTTTATCTAACATCATAACATGCACTTTTCTAGGCTATAAAGACCAAATAAAAAGTCAGGAATTGACAGAAGAACGGCCTTTATATTGCACCATCACCATAAGGGTCAATCTGCTAGATATGCATTCAGAGATAATCTAACTCATACAATAAACATAAACAGGCATCCTTCATCAGTGCCTCAAACAAAATTCTCTCAGGTGAAGACTTTCTAACATGATACTGCAGTCTGGAGGAAATTAACCGTGATAATGAACTGAAATTTCTTAGCTTCTTGCCCCCTTTTACACAGCAAATTTTAATCTTTTTCCACCATAACATCAACACCAGCTCCATTACCCAATTTTAGCTAAAAAGAAACATTTTCACTCACTAATTAATCGATTCTCCTTCCGTACATTACCTACGTATGTACTAGAGCTAGCTAGATAGCAACGACTACTAAACATCAGATCGAGGGAACATAAAGCTTAAACATGAACAGCATCTAACAAAGATCAATATAATTGCCCAGCTCAAGCTCACAATTATCAAAAACTACACACATACATTATACACATAACAAAAAATATATAACAAAGACCCAAATTGCAATACACATCAAGTTAAACCCATGTCTAAAAAAGCATAAACAACACAAAATCAACATCAAAAGTACAAGTCCAAGAACCCAAGAACACAGCAATTGAACACAAGTAGAACAGATGAGCTCACACGTGTGGAGACACTCAGAGATAGTTGTAGCATCTCTGAAAATGTGATTGCAAATAGGGCATGTCATGCATGCCACAAGTGCTTCCCTCTTCACACTCACCATCTCCTTGAACATCCAAAAATCACTCACCTACCTGAAAAAATTAAAAAAATAAATTCACGTTAGTTCACAAGTAAATACACTGCATTAAAACATTACATACTCACTATTGTCACATCAGTGTCTGTTGTGTCAGAGAGAGATGGGAGAGGGGGAGAGAGAGAGAGAGAGAGAGAGAGAGAGAGAGAGAGAGGGAGAGAGAGGGAGGGAGGGAGGGAGGGAGATGGGAGAGAAATGGGAGAGATACAGAGAGAGAGACCTGAAAATCAAGAACTGAACTGGGTATGTGAGCAAGTGAAATACAAGTACAGAGACTAATTGGTTTCGGACAAAAACGAGAAGGGGGGTTAAAATTGCGATCTGTTTGGGAGATGAAATCGAGAGTGAAGAAAATGAAAAGCGGCTGTTCGAGTGCTGGTATGGATCCAAACACTTCTTTTTGGTTTTTCTGTTTTTTATATTTACAGTATTGTGTTCCTATAATATTTAAACGGTTTGGCTAGTGTGTGCCCATGGGCACATGCTAAGCACTAACATTAATAAAAATGGAGGGTTTTGATTGGTGTGGTTGTTGTAACTGCAGGGGGGTCCACTATTATTAAAAAAGGTAAGCCAATAGAAACCCTCCAATTTCATAAATTTTGGTGCTTAATGTGTGCCCATGGGCACACCATAGAAAAACCGATATTTAAATACTTGTAATGTATTGAGGTTAGTAGGGGGGCAGGGTGATAACATGCGCCGATAGCGCAGTTTAGATGACTGCAGGCACCATGTCTTTCAGGCTGCCACGTGTTTTTGGGAAGTTGAATAGTGAGAAATGATTATCTTAAAAAATTATATTACCCACAGTAAAGTTTTGAAATAAAGTTTGATTTGATTCTATTTTCAGTATAATATCGACTATAAATTCATTTTATCCTCCCAAAAATCTTCCAAAAAATTTGTATTTGTTAAATTTTGAGTATAGATATTGATTATAGAGTTCATTTGATCTCCACAAACTAACAAATGTTGATGGTCCCTTCAAACATATATATCTCACCTAAATTTAGATTTATGCATATAAATTCATGAATCTGTGAATAAAATCTAAATTATCGGAATATATTTTTTGTACAAAAATTTTCCCTGTATGTGTATAATAAATTATCTATATTCACATGAATATGAATTATAGTTTATATGTTATTTTTGATTATCATGTCTACTCAAATTTTTTAAGTTTTTAATTCATATAAGTATGAATCATTAGATAATTAGGCTTAAATTTTATGAAGTACAAGTATTAGAGTACATAATCGAATAAAATGTAATATGGTCATCTGACTTTCAATTTTTTTTGTTCTAAAATATTGTAAACATTCGATAACCTACATATTATGTTCTACAACATAAACATTATAATCAAACCGTTGAACAATTACTTGTATAAATCAGAGGACACTATATTTTGCAATATAACTATTAATATACTTGTTAAATTTGAAAGATATTATTAATTAATTGATAATTATGTTTAAGACAACTTATAAATGATAAATTTGTATAAATTTAGAAAATCAAAATTATTATGTTTGATTAAATTAAAAAATAATGACACATACTCTAATTCTCCATTTTTTTTATACTCTATAGAACTTAAATATAATTATGTTACATATTGTATTATAATTGATAGTTAAAATCCAACTTTTGTTGAAATGATGGCTCGGTGTTTTGTTTTGTACAATTCACTTCTGGTCCTAATCGATCCCATGATTCCCTGCACCTTTTTGAAACTTACGCACTTACAATTTTTATAATTTTTAAATTTTATGACCGTAATTTTGTATCAAATTTGAATGATGAATATATGTATGACGTCACAATTGATATCGTTCGCAACTCTCATCCACTTGCTAATGTTGTTCCAAATTTTAGGCAGTCAATTATTTCTTTGATCTTTTTTTTTTATTTTAACGTAGGAATCCGCAGCCGCTACCCTTTGGGTGCGCACTGGGTAAACCCACGAGCTCACGTAATAGCCTGCAAACCACGTGAATCAAGGTAAACCGTATTTGATCGAATTTTGAGTGATAAATACTCTTATAAGGGTTGGACTTGGTATGAGTGGCTTAATTTTCAGAGTTAAAAAACTTCTTTTCCCTGACGATCACTTCAAGTTACATATACGAGTTGTGTTCGGAGACATGCTGATGCTTAACAAAGACCGAAAACATATTATCCGGGATGATGTTCCATTCCTTAGCGTTTTAAATCATCATTTTCGTGACAAATCTCATTAAGACGACATAAGAGAGTTGGGTTTTCACCAGCAACACCTACTCGGATTAAATATAGTGGAAAAAACTGTCCACTTTGATTAACGTATTCAATACCAGAATGATAGTCAGACTATGTAATTCTTTACCGTATCACAACATTTATTTACCGTTTCACAATATTTTTTTATTATATCACTACATTATCAACAATACTAGTAGTGTTATGTTTTTTTATCAAATCTAGTACTCTACTTTGGTCATATACTGTTTTTTCACTTAAAAAATTTTGAGGGGTCGATTGTGTTGTCCCTATTAAAATTCGTATCTGATTGCAGAATTCGTATCTGATAGACCACTAAGTGAAAACCAAATAGTGTTACACATGCGTCATCAGTTGTTGAAAACAATTAAGTGAAAACTAAATAGTGTTAGCGATTTTTATAAAATTTACGAGAAAGAACATGGTGACAATTCGTATTGTACATGGGACTTTCACTCACATGTTACCATCATTCAGTTAACCGGATTTAATTTTAGTGTTGAAGATTTTGATGGTCCAATAATCAACACTTCAGGAGAAATCGTAGGAATGTTTGTTGGAAATGCATCTCAATGTGTTGGTATTCATTTTACAACACTCAAAGAATTTCTAAAATATTACATTGGTAACTTTCTTTTTCTCCATCATCTGTATTTTTTGATTGTGATCAATTAGATTATTTATACGTGTGTTTGTATGTTGCGGTCTTGTAGATTCAAAAGAGCCAAGGTTCTAAAACAGTAAATGGCACCTACGTAGTGTACTTATTATATAATTTGATTTGATTTTAAAAAAATATTTTGGTTTCTATTTTATCTTATACCGTTGAACAAGCTTTATTAAATATTAAATTTGTCTGGACTAAAAGCAGAGAAGAGAAAAGGAATCAAACTATTATAATTGATAAGGAACTCAATGACCATCGCCAGGGAAGAAATCTTGTGAGAAAGTTCCTACCAAAATAAAGTTCAGATATCTTGAAATCTCGCAACACTATCTCGACAAACGATACTTGTGCTTCAAATTATTAATTTACAAACCTTATACCTTATGTCTTTAACAAACCAAACCATAATGCTTCACTGGAATTATTTGGATCAGTATATGGAAATATAATAATAGGTTTTTTTTTATAAAACATACATAAAATATTTTACCTTAAATTACGATCTTAAATATTGTGGAAGTTATATATTACTTTGTTCAGCGATATGAAATGAGTATCATTTTAATTATTAAAGTCATAATAAATATTAAACAAATCACTCTTAATATGTGTTCAAGCAACAAAATATTATTGTTAGAGTTCTATGTATTATTCTTGAATGTTACCACAACCAAGTAAAATGTTATGACTTCTAGTATTTTTAATAATATATTTATAATATTATATTTAGATTTAAGCAAGTTATTTACTATTTGTTTTTAATTAAAACAAGGAAAAAAAATATATAATAAAAAATAAATAGTAAATAAACTAGATAAAATTTAAATTATTATTATAAATACTAGAAGTCATAAATTTTAATTGTTTGTGATAACATTCAAAAATAATGTGTAAAACTCTATAAATAATATTTTTACTGCTTGAACTCATGTTTAGATGTTTTTTTTTATATTTATTGTGACTTTAATTCAAATGATATCCCGTTAAAATCGGTGAACAAAATGATATATCAGCTGTGATTATTTTTGTCGAGTTATGAATAGTTTGATTTCAAAAGTTTTTAAAGTGTTGTCAAAATTTATTAATTAATAGTTTAACAATTTTCAGTTTAAAACTTATTATCAAGAAAAGAGTTGGAAGCAACCATATATCAAGTGGCAAACATCGAAGTACAGGGAAGTCGTGACTCGTGAGCTTAAATCATAAGCTAAAAATGAGTTACCTGTCTAATTCAACATCTCATGTAAGTTCGAGTAATTTTTGTGTTTCTATGCTGTATTTAAACAACTAGTTGAGAAGTCGCGCGTTGCGGCGGCCTATAACAATTATATTAATGATTCAATATTAATATTTGTAGAATAAAATAATTTTGTGGCTGTTTATAAAAAGTATATATTAATGTTTCAAAATTAATATTTGTAGGATAAAATAAATTTATATTATAAAAATCTTGATGTAATACCAATACTAATATATAAAATTGCAAAATTAGACTATAATTCATAGTAAAAAATGAAAATAAATTTATACACGTAATTAACAATTTAAAGCATGACGAATCTTAAATATATTTTTTTTGAAAAGTGATCATGTCCTTACATTGTCACTTTCCTCCAATTTTTTTGGATTGATTGTGCGCAAAAAACATCTAACTTAAATCTGTGAGATGGCGGTCTATAACAACCCTTGCTTGTAACAATATTTATTTTTTAATACTGTATAAATAACCTTTACCTAAAAGTTACTTGAACGGAGCAAACAGATAATGCATGTATAATTTTTTATTGTATACAAAGTAAATCATATAAAAATCGACAACAACAAACATGTCCGATGAACATAACAAATAGTATAAAAGAATAACCAACAAACATTCAACACTAATAGTTAATTTATTGATATCAACCATCAATATCATGTCAAGACTATATTCTTTTTCCGTGTTTGGATTTGTCGACTCCAATATAGCGGTCTATAACTACATTTGCTTGCAACAACCCTAATATACTTATATAAAGGAGAAACGAGGGGCGTGTAGGTGGCGCCTCTCACATAGCTCCGTTCTATTTTTCTAATTTTCTAGAATTTTTGGATGAAAAATATCAAAAATAAAAACTACCTTTTTTAGTTTCGGATATATTGAAAGCAAGTTTCAAGACTGCCATTATCAAAATTTGGAATTTTTGAATAAAAAATATCAAAAATAAAAACTACTTTTTTTAGTTTCGGATATATTCAAAGCAAGTTTTAGAACTACTTTTTTTAAAATATCAAAAATAAAATCTACTTACCTTTTTTAGTATCAAAATTATCGGAGGAAAATCTCAAATTATGTTTTTATTTTAAAAATATCATAAATATAAATTACCTTTTGTAGTTTCGGATATATCAGAAAAAAGTTTCAAAACTACATTTTTCAATATATCAAAAAAAAAAAAAACCACCTACCTTAATAAATATCAAATCAAAAATTAGAACTTTTTTTCAATTATTTTGATACCGAAAAAGGCTTACTTTTCTTCTAAGACTATGACCATATTTTCGAAAAAGTGTATATAAAAATAAGAAATATTTTTGAAAAGCCGGTATTTTCTCAAATCAACCTCTATAAATTGAGTTCAGACATCATAAAATTTAACAAAAATAATTTTTTTGTGCCTATTTATCTTCCCCATCTAATAGAAGAATGTGTCACGCTATGCTAGATGCTTTCCATGGCGGTAGAGATGATTGACTGATAAGAGTAAGAGTTTGAAGAATTTGGGAGTCGACAAATCCAATTACGGGAGAAGAATATAGTCTTAATATGATATTGATGAATGAAAATGTCAATAAATTATATTTTAGTGATATATGTTTGTTGGTTATTCTTTTATAATATTTATTTTGTATCGGACATGTTTGTTGTTTGTTAGGTCATGGAACGATTATAGAAGGAGGGTTGAAGACAATCGTCACAAAATAATCGCGGCGGAATAATCTGATTGGAATTTAACTTGTTGAATAATAGGATTAGAAAAAGTAATCAACCAATTTATATCAATATTTGATTTATTTATAAGCGATCGAATAACGTAGTCTAGTAAAAATCGAGCAAGAGAATTATCACCAGAGAGAAATTGGGTTGTGGTATTGAGAGAGAGGTGGTTGTGTTTAGATGATCTAAAACCCTACAATCCATAGAGGTATTTATAGGTGCCGAGAGACTTGTGTGCTACTCTTTCCCATAATTAAATAATCTGAAACAAAATCAGATTAAAACTTTCAAGCTACTATATTCCATAAATAATTTGAAACAAAATCAGATTCTGAAATTTGCTTCTAATATACCTGAAACTAAAAAAGGTAGTTCTAATTTTTGATATTTTTCATCCCAAAATTCCAAAAAATTAGAAAAACAGAACGGAGCGATGTGAGAAACGCCATCTACACGCCTCTCGCTTCTCCTTTAAAAATCAAGCAAGAGAACTATCACCAGCGAGAGGTAGGTTTGTGGTATTGAGAGAGAGGAGGTTGTGTTTAGAGCATCTCCAACGGTGTTGGCTATAATCGTTGGCTAAATTGGACCTGTAAGACATTATGTAAAATTTGCTGAACCTGTAACACATTTTGCTTCAATGGTATTGGCTATACTGGTTGGCTATAATTTAAAAATAGTATGTTGTTAATATTTTAGATTGTTAAAATAGAATATATCAGTTTAATACGGTAATAAATGATGTGTAATCTTCCTACAGATTTCTTACAGACCTGTAGAGGTTCGACAAATATAGCCATCCGTAGGAGGTTGGCTAAAATTAAAGACAACAGATTAGTGTGGTTGGAGTGCTATATTTTCAGGATGTTGGCTATATTTTTTAATTTTGGAATGCCAACTCATTTTCCCATAATTAAATAATCTGAAACAAAATCAGATTAAAACTTTCTAAAACTTTCAAGTTACTATATTCCATAAATAATTTGTCAATCCCATAATTAAATAATCTCAAACAAAATCAGATTAAAACTTTCAAGCTACTATATTCCATAAAAAATTTGAAACAAAATCAGATTCTGAAACTTGCTTCTAATATACCCGAAAGTAAAGAAGGTAGTTCTAATTTTTGATATTTTTCATCCAAAAAATCCAGAAAATTAGAAAAATAGAACGGAGCGATGTGAGAGGCGCCACCTACACGCCCCTCCCTTCTCCTTTATATAAGTATACTAGTTGAGAAGCCACGCGTTGCGACGACCTATAAAAATTATATTAATAATTTAAAATTAGTATTTGTAAGATAATATAATTGTTTGGCAGTTTATAAAAATTATATTAATGATTCAAATTGATATTTTTGGAATTAAATATATTTTATATTATATATATCTCGATGCAATACCAGTATTAATATATAAAATTTCAAAATTGGATTATGATTCATGAGTGAAAAAATGAAAATAAATTTTTACATATAATTAACGACTTAAGGCATGACGGAGTTAGGATCCTCTGTCCCCTTCCAGTGTCTTCTTATATGTCCCCTCTTTTTTATTGGTCAGTTCTCTACTTTGCACAAAAACTTCTTTTTATTCTTTGTCCGTTTGTTTCTCAACATTTAAACCTTTTCAAATTCATATAACGTAGATTTTTATTACTATATTTCTTTTATACAGTACATAATCAACTAATTTTTTATATGATATAAATACAATATTATATAATTTTTTTCTATTTTTCTATTTTCTATATTAAATAATTAATTATTTTTTTTGAAAACAAATATTTAATATTATTAAATTTAAAAGCAAAAAATACTTTATTTATGACTAAAATAATATATAATATTGAAATGTTTTCTTATATAATTTTTAATCTACTAAAATTAAATTCTATATAATAAATTTTTTCTATAAAGCAAATATATTAATATATGAAGGAAATTCACCCTTATATTTATTAGAGAAAGAACTTACAGTTTATTTGAGTAATTTCTTAGCATATGCAGTTTGCAAATTAAGAAGAAACAGACTCGGCCTACAACTATAAAAAGTCTAACGTGGTCATAAAAAACTGATCAATAACGAAGAAGGGACATATAAGGAGACACGGGAAGAGGACAGAGGATCCGGACTCGGCATGACGAATCTTAATTTTAGTTGTGTTTTTTTTTTTAAAGTAAGCATGTTTTTCACTGACATTGTCATTAATTTCCAAATACTACTTCTTAGACATATACACCAGGCCTCACATGTAAAAAGCATACGGCTTTTTAACAGAACTGATTGATGACATCTAGTCATATACATTGATTAACCGATAAAATATACAGTAAGCTTGCAAGAACATAAGTGCGTAAAAGTCAAAAAGATATTGAGATGCAAATCCGAAACCATCCTCAGTTTTAAAAGGAATAAACATTATGTTCTAGTTATACGAACATTAATCATATCGGGACGTATGAATTCTAATCTATCCAGGTGTATATTAGTGACTCTTTCCTCCAATTTCTTTACATTGGTTGTCCGCAAAAACATGAATTTAAATTCATGAGATAGCAGTCTACTCCCACATCCGAAAAACTCTTACTCTTGTCAATAAATCATCTCTATCGCCGTTCAAAACATCATGTAACTCATTATTGTATTAGATGGAGAAGATAAATGGGCAAAAAAAATTTGTTATAACGCGTATTCGTCCCCTCATCGTATGTGTAGAACGATAGCTTTCCAGGATAAAACGGGCTTTCCAGGATAAAACGGGTTACGATGTCGTTGCATAAGAACGGCACCACTAGCGAGTAAGGTTGTGGTATTGAGAGAGAGTAGATTGTGTTTAGATGATCCAAAATCCTACTACCTATAGGGGTATTTATAGGTGCAGAGAGACTTGTATGCTAATCTTTTCCATAATTAAATAATCTGAAATAGGATCAGATTAAAAAATTTGGAAGCTACTATATTCCATAAATAATCTGACAGAGAGACTTGTGTGCTAATCTTTTCCATAATTAAATAATCTGAAACAGAATCAGACTAAAAAGCTTGCAAGCTATTATATTCCATAAATAATCAGAAACAGAATCAGATTAATTTATGCCAAGATATATACCATATCAATCAATCTGCAACAAAAAAAGGTAGTTTTTATTTTTGATATTTTTCATCTAAAAATTTCAGAAAATTAGAAAAATAGAAAAACTTGGAAGCTACTATATTCCATAAATAATCTGACAGAGAGACTTGTTTGCTAATTTTTTCCATAATTAAATAATTTGAAACAGGATCAGACTAAAAAACTTGCAAGCTACTATATTTCATAAATAATCTGAAACAGAATCAGATTAATTTATGCCAAGATATATATCATATCAATTAATCTGCAATGAAAAGGGTAGTTTTTATTTTTGATATTTTTCATCCAAAAATTCCTGAAAATTAGAAAAATAGAATGGAACGATGTGAGAAACGCCACCTACACGTCCCTCGCTTCTCCTTTATATAAGTATATTGATTAAACAATGTTCATATACAAGTCCACTTGTGTTAAGTTCCTGTTAAGAAAAACTCTTTTATGCTCGACTTAAATATCGTGGGTGCAATTTAGATCTTTTGAAGTATCTTTGATTTTATTTTTAATTATATAATTTTTAAATTTTATGTGTTAAACGATCACGAAATAAGAAAATTAGTTATTTTTAATATGTTATTTGTTTTTCAATATAATTATATCGGCATTTGGAGATCTGTACCGGTTGTATTTTGTTTTTGTTAATGAAATTGTTTTTCTTCTCTAACAAAAAAAAAATATTACAACTTTGTCATACACTAAAATTATAATATTTTAAATATACACAGCATTGTCATTGATCTATACGCTTAGCTTTTGGGATTCTTGGGATGTTGAAAAAAACTAATATATAAATAAAATTTGTGATATTTTGTTTTTTGAAAAACAAAAACTTACATTTAATGAAAGAAAAAATTACACATGAATTAACAAGTTTGCAACAATGAACAAGACTATTAGCGGAACGTCCTACATATTCGAAATCCGTAAACCCAACACGAGGGGCCATCGAAGTCGCTACGTCCATAGTAGGATTTTTTTAACAAACTTACAGTATTTGCACAATCTGATTCGATACTAAAATTGAGCATCGGCCCTAGAGATTATAGTAACATATACGAAATTTGAAAATGGTGCACTTATTTGTAAAAATCATAAAGAAAAATCTCACATACATTCAAATAAATATACAATATACAATTACATAATTAAAAATACTATTATAAGATTAACAACACAATCAATTCAAATACATGTAAATATATAAATGCATAAATTTATTATTATATACTCCATATGCATAGATTTTTTTGTGCATTAGTGATGCTCTAGACGCTCGCTTTAAACCATCGACGAATTCCTCTTTTATTACATAAAGTTCTGCATCAATAGATTATAAGCTCTATGAAAATACCTCGATCCTGCTTCAATAACAGCCCCTTTTTCGTTTCTTACAATTGTAACAACACTGCATCCTATATCTCTCTCAGAAGTACAGTCATCGACATTAATCTTCAAAAAACCTTAAAAACAGTATATTAATTTTAACTTTTGTGTTCGATAATCTTATATATTCCGATATAATAACTAATTACGTAAAATATAATTATTTATAAACCAATCTCTTTACGGGAAGTGGTTATATATTTAATCATCTATAATTATCCCAATCTCAACAACAAAAACATGTATTTTACTTGCAGTAAAGCACGTGGTCAAATGCTTATGAAAATTATCGGTACAAAAACTTAAAGACCGGGTGCAACGACCTTGAAAATGGCGGTCATGCCCTCCACGTGTTACTACGTGTAGAAAGGAAGATGCCAGCTTCCCATCCTCACATATAATTACAAAAATCATATTAGTCCTTTTTATTTATATTTCATGAGTTAGTTATTTTATTTAATTATCTAAAATCGAATACATTATAAAGATATGGGGTTTTCAAGTATGTTAACAAACTTGACATTTAGTTAATCATTTGAACTAAAATATAAACAAAACTATCAAAATAAATAAGAAAATATAAATATTATCAAATCAAAATGTATACGGTTATTTATAATATAAGGGATTTAACCTAATTTAATTGAAAACTAGAAAATGAAGCTACATATATTTAAAAAATTTATCGTGTGTATTATTTTGTAGAATTTATTTATTATCTACAATTTTTATTTAAAAATGAGTAAAACAAAATTTTAAACCCCTAACAATCTCAAATATTTATTACCAAAATATATCAAAGGAATACGTGTAGATTTGTAAAGATAAACGTGCGTGTATAAAATATACAACTACTCTGTATCATTACACGTAAATACTTTAATTAATGTACTCCCATGTCGACCAGACCCAACAAGCCAGTAGGTCACCTTGTTATTATTATCATTGGTGCCTTGTCAAGTTACTATAGATTTAAAGCAACTAGCCATTGAGGCTTGAGCTCATCAATCTCATTCAAAACCTCACTTTCCACCTCTCCACCAATATTGAACACATACATTTATATCTGTTCTGTCTTTTACAAGATTCGAATTCTCGACATCAGAAAGAACGTACCATCTATCTGACTAGGAGGTCATTGGTTTCGGTTTTAATAAAAAATTGATCTATGGCGATTTCTGTTGCTAATCTTGGCATTCTTCCTTGTGAGCCATCAAGAAAAGATGATTTCTCACCATTTTTCGGTCAAAAGTTGCGAAAAAGCTTGGAAAAACAGCCCTTAGTTCGAGTTGTATCGAAAAACAGAGAGATTTTTGCATCTCTAGTCTCTCATGAGCTTGGTAAAAGCAAGCTGGTCTTAAGTGGTGGAGCAAAAGAAGCAAAAGAAGCTGTGGTGGTGAAAAAACAAGAGCAAGATGAAAGAAAATTATCGGATTGTTGGAGAGAAATTCACGGCGAAGATGATTGGGTCGGGTTGCTTGATCCTATGGATCCTCTGTTACGATCAGAACTTATCAGGTATGAGGCTTATTCGAATTTAAGTTTTATACATTAAATATCTAGAATTCTGATTTGACTGACGAAATTCTGGTTCCGTCACTGTAGGTACGGGGAAATGGCACAAGCTTGTTATGACGGTTTTGATTTTGATCCATTTTCTAAATATTGTGGAAGCTGTAGATTTAATCGGCACGATTTTTTCCAAGGATTGGACATCCCAGACCAAGGCTACGATGTGTCACGGTATTTGTATGCGACATCGAATATTAATCTCCCGAATTTTTTCAAGAAATCGCGGTGGCCTAAAGTCTGGAGCAAAAATGCGAATTGGATCGGCTACGTCGCGGTTTCAAACAATGAAATGTCGAAGCGTTTGGGTCGGAGAGACATCACAGTTGCATGGAGAGGGACCGTGACGCGGCTCGAATGGATCGCGGATTTAATGGATTATTTGAGACCAATTTTGGAAAAAAATATTCCGTGCCCTGATTCGGATGTTAAAGTCGAATCAGGATTTCTCGATCTTTACACTGATAAAGACGAGACTTGCAAATTCTGCAAGTACTCAGCCCGGGAACAAATTTTAGCCGAGATCAAGAGGTTGACTGAAATGTACTCTTCCGAAGAAATGAGCATAACAATCACAGGTCACAGCCTGGGGAGTGCCCTTGCATTACTAAGTGCTTATGACATCGTCGAGACGGGCATAAATGTGTTGCCTGACACGCGGCCTATTCCAGTGACCGTGTTCTCATTCTCCGGCCCTCGGGTTGGGAATGAGAGGTTCAAGGAACGGATTGAGTTGCTAGGGGTGAACGTGTTGCGGGTGGTTAATGTTCATGACATGGTCCCGAAGGCGCCTGGGATGATTTTTAATGAGGCTTCGCCTGCGATGTTGATGAAGTTTGTGAAGGGATCACCTTGGAGCTACTCGCACGTTGGAGTTGAATTGGCGTTGGATCATAAGAACTCGCCGTTTTTGAAGCAAAATGCTGATATGGTTTGTGCTCATAATCTGGAGGCTCACCTGCATTTGCTTGACGGGTTAGTTTACTCTGCTGATTCCGACTTGAATTAAATTTCTGATTAGCCTTAAGCTTTAAATAGTTAAACACAAATTTTAGCCGAGATTCGAGATTTGATCACACGAAACTTATCATTTTCAATGTTCTCGTAACATTATTTCTCGTTAACACTCGGCACATATTTTAAAGTTCTTATAAAGTATAAATTATTTTAATTTTTTCTAAATGTAAATTTAATTTTTGAATTTTTATTTAAAATCAATATTTTTTTAAAATAAATTATTAAACTAGTTCAGCACAGAAGAAACTAGAAAGATAACTAGATAAGAAAGGAAGAAACGAAGGATAGTATAATAATTAATGAAGATAACGCTGGGCCAAAATCTGGTAAAAAGTCATATTCTGGTTCAGAAAAGTAGACAAATATTAATATTTAAATTTATTTTACTTAAATTATAAATTAAGCCATTTGTCTTTAGCACTCTGCACATACCTCCGAAACGGAATAGTGGATTATATAATTATTTTATTTAAGTTTATCTAATTTATCTGATTATTTTAGTACATATCATGCAGCACTATATGAAAACGAACATGAGACATGATAGTTTTGTCAAAGAGTTCATAAGATGTGAAAGGCTGTCAATATTATTTTAATATTATTCCACATGTTTAGTCAAAATGTCAAAGCTGGTTACTACATAAATAAAACATGGGATCCTTGATTACTCTCTATTATTGTATTAAACTTTCGGGCTAAGAAATATATTTCCGTACGTCAATATCTCGTACATTATTATAACTCCACATGGTATCTATAAATTATTATTTTTTCCAATTTTTAGCTAATGTTCACTATCTTTCCAAAATCTAATTATATAATTATATGTGTAGCTACGAGATAAAACAAACCAAGACTAGTTAAATTTTACTCAGATGAAAGTCGAGTTCGAATTATTTTTTATTAAGTCGAGTCAAATTCAAGATTTGTTAAAGATGAAATCAGTTCCGGTTATTGATTAATGAACAGGGTCGAACATGTCAAATTTTCATCGAGTCGAGTTGAATTCTTATATATCTTAACAATGGTAAAATTACCGGAAAGAGGTCTAAGGTTTCTCCTGTTGATTGAAATGTTCAGGTATCATGGGAGAGGACACCGGTTTGTGTTAGCTACCGGAAGGGACATTGCATTGGTGAACAAGGCTTGTGATTTTCTGAAAGATCACTATTTTATACCACCACATTGGAGGCAAGACGAGAATAAAGGAATGACCAGAACAAAAGATGGCCGTTGGATTCAGAGAGAGAGGCCTAAGTTTGATGATCACGGTCATGATACCATGCACCATCACCTCAGACAATTAGGTTTAACAAATCACTAGAGCCATCCCGTATAAAATATGATTGTTTATTATATACGTATCTCCATATCGGATGTTAAACTGTAGATAAAATAAAAACAATGGACATATTCAGTTAGTTTTTCTAATAAACCATGCCCAAAGTGATTATATATGGGCCTTCTACGGGTCTAGCACTATAGCAGACTAGCACCCACTGAGATGGGCTCCGATCTAAGTTTTCCCTAAGTTTGGGCCCGGTGGTAGAACTGAGAGTGATAAAAAAATCATTTTATCTTTCACTTGAATAACTTTTTTTTACGTATCTATGAGAGCCGTGCAGTATTTTTTTTCTTTTTAGTAGCAGCCGTTTGGTATTATATAATAGTCATGAAAATAATATTTGAAAAAGAAATTGGAGAAGGGAACAAATCTCGTCCCTTGTTTCAAGTAATAGCAGTGTAACATTATATTATTATTTTTTGAATATAACATTATACAATGGCCACAAAAACAATATTCAAAAATAAATAAATTGGAGAAGCGAGGAATCGAACCTCGAACCTTGTTTCTAGCAAGAAACCAACATCACTAACTAACAACATTATAGTTCGGTGATTGTGCTCTACCAATTGAGCTACTTCCCCATTTACTTTTTTTCAGTTAAGTGTATTAATTTGTACAAATATGTGTAAATGCATAGGCATTTTATCTATTTCGATTAATCTCTTCCTTTTTTTTTTATCTTCTTGTAGATTCGGTGTATTAATGTGTACAAATATGTGAAATTCAGTGTATTAATCTGTACAAATGTGTAAATGCATAGCCAGCCATATGTATATATTTTGCATTTCCCTTAAGCTCAATATGCATGCTTTTATGTCTTATGATTAATTTTTATCAAAAAAAATTTAAAAAAAAATTAATTTACTGGAAAAAAAACACCTCAAACTAATTTCTGATTTTAAATCATTTTCTGACTTATTTTCGATATTAAATCGACTTTCGACTTATTACAAAAACACACGTTTTTTAGCTTAATATTAAAGACAATCACAATTCATGATTTAAAACCAAGGCAAACAAGCTCTATGTAATACCGGTGGATTGTCAATATGTCATAAACTATATAATGTTTAATATTATCATTACCATGCCCAAAGTGCTTATATATGGGCCTTTATGCTGGGCTCTGGTCTAAGATTCCCCTAAAATTTGTGCCCGGTGGTAGAATTAAATAAATAAATTGCTTAATCCGAATGGCTTTAGTATATTTATGTTAAATAATTATTGCTTTAAGATTAAACAATCTTCTTCATCTTTTGTGGGAAAAAAAAAACTTCTTATTTTTTTACTTGAATAACTTCTATTTACATGTTTATTGGTAGCTGTATAATATTGCACAAAAATAGTTTACAGAAAAAGAATAAATCGGAGAAACGAGTAATCGAACCTCGCCCTTGTTTCAAGCAAGAAACCACATACAAAAATAGTTTTTCAGAAAAAGAATAAATTGGAGAAGCGAGGAATCGAACCTCGACCCTTGTTTCAAGCAAGAAACCACATCACTAATAACATAATCAGTTCGATGATTGTGCTCTACCAATTGAGCTACTTCCCCTTTTTTTCAAGTTTCGATTCAGTATATAAAACCTTATCTGTGTATGTTTTGTATTTTGCCATCGATGCAAGAAATTAAAAAAATTGATCGATGATAACAACCGAGAGTTTTTCTCGATTTTATTGCTGTATCGAGTGCATGCGTTAATTTCACATCCTTTTTCATTAACATATGTTTTGCTTCAGGTTGCATCCGATAATTCACTTTTATCAGGGAATGATTTCTGACTGTTCGTACTTGGTTCTTAATGTGTATATATGTTTATTATTTCTGTTTTTTTAAATTCATTTACAAATTAATTTTATATAATGTAGAAATATATGCAATTAAATAATACATACAAATATTACAGAGTATATACATTGTTCCGTTATCCGTGGTTTATTGTCGATCACGGGTGATATGACATTCGACAAGAATGATTGGAGACGGCGTATTAGAGTAGTTGAAACTAGGTCTCTTAGCTCAGAGAGATTATGAAAAGAAAAAGGTTCAGCTCAGTCATTACCAGATGCATTCGCGCCAATCAAAACTGATTGGGTAGGTTCCATGTGAAGAAGGCCGTGAGCTAAGGTATTATATTCTTATTATAGCACACCCTCTTTATTGTGCGGAGGTCTTCACAGAAACTGTTTTATTTATTGTGCACTAAGCCGGGGGTCTTCACGGAAACAGCCTCTCTACTTTATGGGTAGGGGCATGGCTGCATACATCTTACCCTCTTCAGACCCTGCACTAAGCGGATATACTGAGTATGTTTCGTTTGGTTTATAGTGATTTAGGTGAGAACATTTTGTTTGTGATAAAAGTGGAGCAATTCTTAGAAAGTGTAGAATTATTGTTTTGAAAAATTTTCACTCTTTGAATATTGTAATATTTTGCAGCTGAATAATAATATTATCAGTATTCTCATGCTAAACACTGTTTTCCGAGCGCGAGATCCTATTAAGCTTATACTATATGTTACACATTAATTTTCTAACAGGAACAACTAACTACTACAATGAACATGAGCATTATCGCACTGCACATCTCTCTTTCGATCCGGCAGCAATGGCCATAAATGTTAAAGGCAAGGGCCCCAATTGCCCGACCATACTTTCCCATCCCTCCCCCTTCTATACACACACAGACACTCGTACATGCACCTTAAAAACACTTATGTACACACCACCATGTACCCTTCAATTTTTGAAATGGACCGGCATGATTAAATGCTCTTGTTACTTGCACATGTTCTTGCCCCCCTCACTTCTAGTTGACATTCAATTCAAAATTTTATTATAATTCAATCATCAATTAAATTATATCAATACTAATAATGTTGAAAAGAGAGAATCGAATTTAATCGATGAAAATACGGAATAATATTTGTCCGAGATTGTCAGAAATTTAATCAGTTCGACGAATTATGAAATATTGATTAATTGACGATTAATCGTGATTAATCACGATATTTAGAACAATATAACAATAGCTATACATAATCTATAGAAAAATATTCATTCAAGCAAGGGGATATTTTGATGAACATTATTAAGCAAACCACAATGATGTACGTTCGAGTTTGACCGAGACAAGCTGACATGAAATCCAATATTATTTTACTTAGTTCAATCTCACGCTAATTAATTACGATATTACAAACCATATATAGTGCTGAAATACATAAGTAACAACCTGAAGTGTCCATTATCCCTGCGCTTGCTGTAGACGTTTAGGTTCTGTTCTTGCATTTCTCCATGGCTCTTGGTGCTGATTAAGCAACAATAATACAAAAGTTAGACACTGATCAAGAATATATACATATATATATTTTATGTAGATAAGCAAAAACTAAAGAAAGAAATATATCATATAGGCAATTTTAGGAATGAGAAACCTCCCGATTCACGATTTATCGGAAATTTTTTCGATAAATTGAGATTTTTAGACTAATCGGAGCGTAACGATAAATCGTTAAAGTGTTTTTTAAATTTTAATGGAAAATTTGTTGGGGATCTTTAGAAACTGCCTAGGGGTGGTTTGTAGAAATATTAAAATTACTCCCAACTATTTTCTAGTGCCTAGTCTCGAACCCTAATTTCTTTTTGTTAGAAGAAGAAATTATATACATGCATGATACCTATCTACTCAATCTTGTTCTCGTCTGAAGAATTTTTGTTTTACAAATTATAAGATGAGACGGATGAACCGTACTTGTAATCGATGATCTACATTATGTAAATTGTTTTCAGTTAATCACGTTTAGGTCATAATAATAAACGGTACGTAGTACTAATTATCATGCTTGATTGTTCTTAAAGAGCACTCTCTCCGTCTCCCTGAATTGTATACATTGGGGAAGGGGACGCGACACGGATTTTAATGCTTCTGTAAAGTGTAGTTGTGTAATTTATTTTTAAAATTTTCTTTTTCTGAATTAAAGTTTGGATGTTATATTTTTATTCAGAAAAAGAAAATCTCAAAAATAAGTTACGGAACTATGTTTTATAAGAGCATTGAAATGCGTGTCGAACAGTTGAAAAGAAACGTATACAATTAAATGGGACAGAAGGAGTATGTACTAATGAGTGGAGTAATGCTATTTAATTATTTGATTTATGTGCATATAAAAATCTCATTAATTATTAATATGAGGGTAACTGATTTGTAAAAAATTGAGATAATATTTAACGAACTAATAATATTAAGCATGCGCATAATAGTAGGAGAAAGTAAAGTACTGACCAAGGCCTATTGCTTCGGCTCCTTTCATTATGCGCAAGCGCTTGCAAGAACCCACAAACATCCTGCAATTCCAAATCAAAAATTGCAAATACTTGTAAATAATTAATGTGTCAAAATTAGTTTTTTTTTCTCGTAGTGGTAGAAGATAAAATACGAGAGGATAGGAAAAAAAGAGCAGAAAATTACTCCCAAGGGACATCGCCCACGAGCATCCAATCACCATCCTTGTCTTCATAAGTAGGAACATAATCAGAGTTATTGAGCAAATCCATCAGCCTGCTCTCGTTCATGAAATCCATCATCCCTTGGCTCCCACAATTACCTTAATTCAAAAACACATACATAACAAAGTCCATGAACGTGTCTCTCCACGAGATGTCGAGAATTCAAACCTTAACTGTCAAAGACAAGACGGGTGTGTGCGTTAAAAAAAGGTGAGGGTGAGGGTTTACCGATAGTGAAAGAGTTGAACATGTTGCCTAAGGCATCAGAGAGTTCTTGATAACTCTTGTACATCTTGAGATCCACTTTTCGAAGATAAGGTGCACCATCTAGGCTCACCTTCACAAAGGTGGCGCCCATGGGACTGCTCATCACTTTCTCATTCTCCTCATCACCCTTTTTGGTGGCTGCTTTCTGGAGTGAGATGATGTTCTTTCGGTATGATGATCGCACTGGAGGCCAGCCCACAACTTGTGCCCTGAATATTCCATGCAATCATATTCATCACTACAACATAACTGCCTTTTTACGACAGAAATTAAGTTCTTTGATCGATTGAAAAATCGACTACCACTTGATTCATATAACATCAAAATTTCTAGCTATTTTAGTTTTCATCATTTTTCGGTTAATTGAACAATATCTTCCGTTTCGTCCAAGCAGAATAAGAAGTATCCGCCTTAGTGGATAGAATACTTTCCGTTGTTGTGGGTTCTCATTTGAACATGACCTGTGTATAATTGATATGCATGTGCTTGATTATTAAGCCCGGTGTTATAATAATCTTATATATGCTAGGTAGTTGAGGTGTATATATGATTAACCCATCATGGCAATAACTTTTCAAAACTATATATGCATGCAATCATCAAAGAAGCTTTAAGTATGGTAATCATCTTTTAGAAATGAGTAAATTTTATCTGAACATAAAGAAAAAGCACCACATACATGAATTTATAAATTCATAATTCGTAATCAAATTCTTATATATAAAAACTAATCAATCTTACAGCAGAACTAGCAATGAGATCTAGCTAGCTAATTAATCTCTTTCTATCTTTAACAAGGGAACAAGTCAGTAACAGAAGATAAACAAGTTAGTTCACTCTCCTTCACTCATATACATGATGAGCCCACAAAAGAAAAACAAACAGATAAGAAAAAAGTAAAGCTGAATAGTATCACAAAATTAAAAAAAAAAAAAAAAGAAGCACAAATCTTACTTGGCTGGAGGCTTCACAACTGAATCAGTAGAGCCAGCACCACCAAGAAGATTCTTGATCTCCTCAGACTCTGCAGCCTGATCCACAATCTCACCATCACCTTTCGACGAAACAAGATTCAGCTTCAAATCCACATTTGCAGCCTCAGCAAAACCTCTTTTCCCATTAACATTTGTTGCACCAGAATTGACAATATTGCTCTTCAGTTTGCTGATATTTCCGGGGAGGCCGAGCCGGAGCTCGGTCTCCTCGAAGTTCATCTTCCCCTTCATCTCCCCTAGAAGGCTCACAACTTCCATGATATCAAAATAAATATCACACAATTATTTTCTTGTTCTGATGTATGATGGCTAGCTATATATTTCTCTTGAGTACTTGCTTTTGTTTGTTGTTGATGTGTGGAGTACTTGGTGTTTTCTTTTAGAAGGTGAGACAAAGTGATCACAGTACCATATATGTTTAATAGTAGTATTATTCAGGCTAACTTATATGCTGAAATAGATACATACAGGTTCGGCTCCTATCACCGTGCATGTTCTAAAAATCACAGATTTATTAAAAAGACTGGATTAATTTTTAAAGAAAAATTATCAACCCGATTTAAATAAAAATTTTAATTTATTAAAAAATCTCCGGTAAATTTTTTGTAAATTCTGAATCAGTAGGTTAAACGATTGGTTTCGATTCTTATTTTTTACGGATCAATGATGACAAGTACTTATTTATTCATCATTTATCGATATTTTTTATTGTAAATATTAAGTTTAAGTCTAATTTTTCGGAGGGATAAAAATATTTATTAACAAAAATTGATTCTTATTTTAACTTTTCATAAAAAGTTGTGATATATTGCGATGAATCTAGGGACCGTGATAAATAAAAGGAAAATGTTTTTTATTAAATTAACTGGAACTCAAGTGGTGTGTTCATTTACTGCTGGGCCCAGCTAATTTGTCTTCTACTTACTTCTATAATCGTACATGGTCTTGCCACGCTGTCAAATCCTGAGCTGGAGCCTCCTATCTAGATGGGGTATACAATTATATAGTAATATACATACAAAACCTAAGTTCTATTTCTGTACATATCTAAGTAAATAAATTGAAAAAATGTGATTATGTAGGGGTATAAGTTAAACAATTTTGTTTATGCAGGGAGATTTCTACTAGATTCTTGGACTTGGTCTTTAGTTCTATCTGTTACAAGTGTTTCGTAGATAAAATCAATGCAAGTAACACAAAACAAGTCGACAAGCCTAGCCAGTGGGGTGCCATCGGAAAGCTTTTCAGTAACCTTATATATATATAACTGCCATATTAATTTCAAATTTTAAAATATGATAGGTATTTAATGATATTAATTTTTTTATTAAACAATCTCATCATGACAATGAGTTATATATATATATATATTACAATTTAATTCATATTTACGAATTTTAGTCAAAATCGATTTTGCAAGTCACAGCACTATAAGAAAAGCGTTTTGACTGGTGACTATTTTTGACCGTTTCTAGCTAAAGTAAAAACGGTTGAAATTAGTTTATCAAAATAAGTAAAAGCGATCAAAACTGGTCGAATATAAAGACCATCCAAAAAAACGATCGATCTCATATTATTCAGAATGAAATAATATTATATATGCTAAATTTTGACCGAAATCTTTTCTTAAATGACATGACAAAAAAAGATCTCATGGAACCACTCGTACATTGACAAGGGGCTAAGACCCGATATTCATATTTGGTTCTCTCGAGCCAGCAAAGGGAAGAATAATTAAGATTTGGAAAAATAATTTGAGAACAATTTTTGAAATATCTAATGTTTTGGTTCAGAATTATGAGCCTAGTTACGACCCTTCTATAAACAGGGTAGTAGAATTTTTAAAGCTCAAACATGTCTGTTGAGTTTGTTTTTAACTTTTATTTTTATTACAAGTGTTGAGGATACGCCGCAGGTGGTACCAGGCCACCACAAAAATCAAACAGATAAATGATAATATCACAATGTCAGTTAACTTTAGTTTTCTGGCTTGTAGCTTGATGAAGCATTTCAAACTCGGATTCTATTTTAAACTACAGATTTGTCTCTTTCATACCATACTCCCAGCTAGCAACTCTTTCTAGATAGTTAAACTATTTGATGTTGTGATTATAATTAATTAATTACTACTGCTGATTCGATCAATCATTGGGATTCAAAATTTAACCCTGACAAAAACGGCTTTCAAGCAACCACTTGAGTTTCTGGTGTTTCATTACACATCCGTTCCATTAAGGTTAACGAGCGATGGATATAAATATTTGTGAAAAGTCTTTTATATAATACTAGCTTATAACGCGTGCAATGCACGGTGTTATTTTATTATATATATTTTAAAGTTATCTAATTTTATTGTAAAAATAAAATTATGATAGAATAACGTGGTTTAATAAATGTTTTATTTAACAGTTGGATAAATTCTTCATACTTAAGTTCGTCAAATGGCTAATTGAAAATTAGGTCGGACATATATATTTTAATGAGAGTGTTAAAATATTTTCTTTTACATGTTATAATTTAAGGTGGCCTATAAACTCAGATATAAACTAACCAATCAACCTTTGATATTTCGTTATTAATAATTAATAATATGGTATAAAACATATGCATGAAACCAAATACCTCCCCATCATACTAACCTAAATTTAATGTTTTGGTTTAATTGATAATAAAAATTATACTATAACATGTTATAAATTCAAGAGCTCCGTGGGTCGAATACCAAACGATTCACCAAACTCAACTAACTGACCAACTAAGTGAATTATTATTTTCGGCTTTAATAGTGTAGTAATATATAGTATATGACAGATTTGTAATATTTCTTTTAATATGAGATCATTAGAGGATTTAAAAATAATGTTATTAATGTATTTTGATTGAATAATATCACATGTTATTTATTAATAATTATATTTAATGATATTATATTTTTATATATATGGCGCCCGTGTTAATTGTAAAAACTCGGTTTTTTTAGTTAGAAAATCTAAAAAAGATAAAGCGTTTTGATTAAAAAGACAATTACTATGTTGCTCGATATTATTTTAGAAGATTGAGTTTTTTTATTTAAAAAATATATAAAAGATAATTTATTTTAGTTAAAAAGAATAATTGGTTATATATATAGATAGGCCCGTACTTCGGCACAAGTACCGACCGTCCGACCAATATAATAATACTCCCTCTATTTTTTATTATTTGACTTTTAGACTTTTGGCACACATCTTTGCGTATAAATATGTCGCCCATGTCCGTATTAATTGTAAAAGATTAATTTTTTAGTTGGAAAATTTATAAAAAGATAATATATTTTAGTTAAAAAAGTAATTACCATGTTTCTCAATGTTATTTTAGAAGATTGAGTTTTTTAGTCAAAAATATAAAAAAGTAATATATTTCAATTAAAAGGATTATCCGTTTTCCGATCCGATTTAAGAGGATATCTGAATATCCGGATATCCGGTTAAACCGGAACCAGAATGAAAATTTAGTGATCCGAAAAACCGGATATTCGGTTTATATTTCATAACCGAACCGGATATCCGGTTATGCTCACCCCTACGTACTATGACCCAAATTAAAAAGAATACTTGGTTATATAGATAGACCCAAAATAATTGGTTATATAGATATGCCCGTATTTTGACCCAAGTACTAACCTACCTAACTTTTAATGTTTCGGCTTTAAAAGGATTATTAATTGGTTATATAGATAGGCCCGTATTTTGGCCCAAATTAAAAAGAATAATTATTTATATAAATAGGCCCAAAATAATTGGTTATATAGATAGGCCCGTATTTTGGCCCAAGTACCGACCGACCAAACTTTTAATGTTTCGGCTTTAATAGTATAGTATAGAGGCCCAAATTAAAAAGCATAATTATTTATATAAATAGGCCCAAAATAATTGGTTATATAGATAGGCCCGTATTTTGGCCCAAGTACCGACCGACCAAACTTTTAATGTTTCGGCTTTAATAGTACTAGCCTTAAACCCGTGCAAAGCACGGACGACTATATAATTTTAAATTTAATATATATATATATATATATATATATATATATATATATATATATATATATATATATATATATATATATTAATGATAGTAAATTTATTTATTTTATTTTTTAACTAATTATAAATTATATTTAAAAGAATAATGGTGGAGTTTTTATCTTGTAGTGTATCAAACTGGTTGGAGATGTAAGACTATGAGAACTCTACCTATAGCAGACTTTTAGTTACAAAGTAAATCACCAAACCAACATGACGAAACCAAAATTTTGTACGAAGACAAATTATACCCATGTTGGCTTATTATAGTATAGTATAGATAGTATAGATAGATGTCAAGTCTAAATTTTTAAATGAATATAGTAGAAGATTACAGTGTCTATCAGTAAATAAAAGTACTCATTAATTCTAGAAATTTTATCTCCCGCAGTCCCGCTAAAGAAATGGATCATAGATCGTAGATTGTTGCCAACTATGAGTTGAATAATTATCTAAGTTACTAGAATAATTATATATTAAAATTATTATTGTTGAAAAATAATATATATTCTTAATAATATGTAGCTTATTTGTTATAATTAATTGACTCTAAAAAGTTAATATAATAACTTATATATTTTCTGAAAAATAATACATATTACTGAATAACACATGGCATTATTTTTTATAATTAAATTAAATGCGATTTTATTTGAGTAAGAAAAAGGGACCAAAAGATTTTTTTTTTAAATCTTATTTATTTACATATATTGATCAAACGGCTAGATAGAGCTCGTTTAATTAAGTCAATATATATTAAGGAGACACCGACATATCATGATCGGATTGCATAAAACCTAGGACATGCATGGCTATTTAGGACGTGCATCTAATATACTTAATCATGCTGAAACATAATGCATTATACGTGTTTATATATGTATATGAATATACTCCGTTGAAAAGGGCCGAGACACAACATGAGCGGTGCTGCTATAATCAAATGAAATATACCCAGAACGGCTATAAACCAAATCTGCATGAACACCTAGCTAGCCTATGCTGCCTCTTCAGTTTTGCTATTTGTCGATTAAGTTCACATTAGAGATTATGTTCACATTATATTTTTCATGTGAACGTAAATATTTGATCAGTATTTTGAAAAGTTCTTTGAGTCATTAAAAATAAATAAATACTTAATAAATGGACGTAAATGTTTGATCAGTATTTTGAAGAGTTTTTTTTGAATCCTTATAAATAAATAGATACTCAATAAATATAAAAGTACTGGTCTAAACACGAATATGATGGAGACAATTCTTATATAACAAGTTCCGTGATCGTTATATCAATTTCTAAGATTATAATATCTTTTTAATATGTTCAATAGTGTTTTTAAACAGCCGGAAAGTAAAATGAATATTTATTTGTCCCGTGAACAATCAAAATGAATATTTTATCCGTTGAGGATTACAAGCGCTCAACGTATTAAAAATGTGTATAATCCTAACACACCGGAGCCAATGATAAAAAACAAAAAATTATATAAGAGGTCCCAGCATGCACCCATCGTGACACTAAATATAATAAGACTAGTCATTTATAATCTTAATAGTATTTTTCAACACCTGCATTTATATGAATATTAAGAATAAAAATGGTTGAAAAAAAGATTGAAGGATCCAATAGGGGCATGTGGTGAGATGCAAAAGAAGAGGTCCTACAGTCTACAGAAGAGGCGGAGCATGTGAAAGTGTTGGAGGACTGTCACCTAAGAGTCAAACCCTATTCCATGTGCGCCGCTGTAGGGTATCCCCACTAATAAATCACACTTTTCTCTTTTGCATAATTTTCGATTCATTGGCCCTGTTTGTTTAAGAGAAGCAGAAGCTGCTTCTGGCTTCTGCTTCTCTTGACCCGTTTGTGTAAAGAAGTAGAAGCACTTTTAAGAAGCTGAGAATACTAGCTTCTCTCTCACAGTTTCTGCTTTTTTTCCAAACACTTTATTAACTTATTTACTTCTCACTTCTTTTAAGCTTGCTCAAACGACCCCATTACTTCCCTTTTTTACCTTTATTTATATCTTGTATTAAGACAAAATCTACTACTGTATATTCCCTTTTGCATCACTAGCTAGTCTAGCGGGATTGTGCGGGAGATTTGGACCGCGACTGATTTAGGTCAAAATTTCGATTGAGCCGTAAAATTATTGAAAGGTCACTTTTACTTGTCATCCTAACTTTAAAGTTCCCCGATTGGAATAATCAATTGCTAAGATGTTTTTTTATTAGGTTTTTAAAATTTGATTATAATTTTAAAAATAATATATTATATATAATAAGTTAATCTATATATCAAAATTATAATAATATTGTGAAATATTCAATTCTTGATCAATTAATCTAATTTCTAGTCAATATTTTCATCAATGATTATTGATTTGTACGATCATACTCTCATTGTATTGTAGACACAAATCTGGGAGCAGTATAGTAAAAATTGTTACTTTCGGTGTAGTTTGTGTGATTTTCTGAATACATATTTTCAGTGACAAAAAATTTTAAAAGGCGATATTTTTATTATTATGTTAAAACACTTAAAGATGTGTATTAAAAATTAACCGACTTATTAAAAATATGAGAGTATCTCACATAATGATTCATTTTCTCTTAAAAATCCAGAGGACATAGTAATAAAAGAATTTTTTTTCCCCTGCTTATATAAATAATTAGTAAGCAAATTTTATTATCATTTCCAAAAATTCACATAATTTTAGTAATTTCTAAAATTCCCACTCACAATAATAATCCATACGCATATCTAGAAATTTTAATGTTGATGATAATATTGTATTGGCTATGTTAGTTGAATAATTATTTATAATGAGGAGGCTTGAAATACAAATAAATATTTGTAGTGTAAACATAATTTTGAAACTATAAATGAGAGAGTAGTTTTTAAAAATTAAACTGAAATCATAAGTGAATAACCAATTTGAAACTACAAGTGTACTATCCTCAAAAAACTTAGGGAGTAGTAATATTATTTATTATATTAAGTACGATATGTTTGAGGATTATGTTACTGTAATAGGCTCTGCTTGTCTGCAAACTCGAACACAATCTGTCAACTGATAAACTCTTTTATATGAAGTAAGCCAAACCTTGATAAAGTAGATGCATGGATATTAGTTTTTAATAACTGTTTAGGTTTAATCAACTGGCCGGTTCGTAGGTTTGGGACTAAACCAGCTGCGGCCGAGAGTTTTCTCCGTCAACAAGGCATAAAATTACACATTTTATACATATATGATAAATTTTATAAGAGTATACAGAGTATTTTAGGGATTAAAAGTAATAATTAGATGATATCCTGAGGAACTTGCAACAAGAAGCAGCAGGATTTAAGAGCATATATCGTGCCCCGTGGGGGTGTTTAATAGTGACTAAAAGGGACCTTCTTTCTTGGTTCTTAATTAGAATAGTAATTAAGTTTGATTTTGGCAGATCCTCCTGACATTCGTAATATGTTTAATATTTTTAATATTTTCATAATTTATTTATGAATGAAAGTAGACAAGAATTTAAATAAATGTACGGGATAATCAACTTTTAGTTATAAAAAATATGAGGAAAACCGGTTGCTTAACATTTAACATGTTGTTATGCTAAACACTTGGATTTGGTAAAATAAATTTCATTTTTAGAGGACGTTTATTCATGTTTAAGGTCGGGCTAGCAAAAATCGAAATATCATATAAATATGTTGGTATTTGAATTAGTAATCTAATAATATAGAACGTGTTCTCATCCTAAACAAACCACTTCTTCCACACTGTTGAGATACTTATTTTTAATAGTGATCCTCATTCTCATCTATCATTTAAACATTTTTGAAATGCACCATTCTTTTTCCACGCAAATTGTGTACTTGTTGTGTAAAACTCAAGTAGAATAGAATTATAGATACTCACACCAAACACAGTGGATTGAACTCTTTGACTTCTAGCTTGTCTCGAACATTCTAATATCCACTATTCCTAGTGTATAACTAAAATAGTCTTATGATCTTTGGACCACAACTCACAATTGACAATATATCTCAGTTTTTATCTCTTTTGTTTGAATCGGTCTTAAAGAAAGGAAACCCTAATTTAACTGATTCGAGTCGATTTAAACAACCTCTTTTTTTGGCACTTTCACTCGTTAAAAATGTAAAATCCAAGGCATGAGTGACATATATTTTCCAACATATCTTACATTAAACAGCAGATGTAGATAGTACACGCACTTAATATTATATGGAGTATATGTTTGGTTCAGAACACAGAAACTCAATATTATCGATATATCACATCGGATAAAAATAGTTTGGACGTGTCGAAAGCGAAGATTCAGTAAGTACGATAAGATCGGGTATAGGTTATGCTTTATATGTCAATTGATAGGACTGAATAGACAAGTTAACTGTAACATTGTGCAGATCGTTTTGTACAGCTCTTCATCAGTGTTCTACGTTACACATGTACTACCTCGGTCTCAAATTACATATCCTGTTGACTTTGGGCACGTAACTTTATGTGCATTGTACGGTCTACTTCCAAAATTTATTTTTTTATTTTTTCTTTTATAAATAAAAATTTCATATTTTAATTTTTATTTGCAAAAATAAAATTTTAAAAATAAGTCACGTATCTATGCGGTCAATTAACCTTAAATTGTGTGCCCAAAGTCAACGGGGCCATCTAATTTGGGATGGGGGAGTAATACTTTACTAATTTGTTCCTCTCATTTTTTTTACATTTTTTTAATTATTTGACAAGCATTTTAAGACATATATAAAAAAAATTATAACTTTTTTATTTGAAAATTTTCTTTTTTTTTTTATAAAATTTTAGATAATCAAATATACATTGAGATGAAAAAAAAAATCAAATCAAATTATAATTTATGAGAGCATTCAATGCATGCCGAACATGTCCCTGTATGTAAACGATTGATGAGTCTGAAAGAGTACGTAGCTATTTAGCTACATGCTCTGCTCCATTTAATTTTATACGTTCACTATTTGGCATAGATTTTAATACTTCTACAAAATAGGATTCTATAACTTATTTTCAAGGTTTTCTTATTCTAAATAAAAATTTGATATTTAAATTTTTATTTAAAAAATTAAAAAATAAATTATAGAACTGTAATCCCACCATTTCTTCTTAGTTGTTATGTTTGCAAAAAACATTGTCTCATTCTTATTCCAATGCATATTTTTCCATATTTACCCCTGGATTGTTAGTTCCAAAGTTTGAATTTATCAACAATATAGACATTTATGACTTAATACTATGTAATACAATAAATAAGGGTATGTAAACAACTTATAATATTTAATTCTTTTTAATATGCGTATTTTTTACAAATATGACAACTAAAAGAGATGAAAGAAGTACTTTAGAATAGCACTTAGGTATATGTACCGCTCCTTCTAAGTATACAATTGAGGGAGACCGAGAGTGTATATCCTAGCACGCACGTATATAGGAATGACTTGGGGAAAATGAATCGATAAAATTTAAGTTTGAAAGGTGGCTAAGTTGATAATATAGTTTTTTTTATTATATCTATTCTAAATTTAAAATTAAGTATACAATTGAGGTAGATCGAGAGAGTATATCCTAGCACGCACGTATATAGGAATGACTTGGGGAAAATGAATCGATAAAATTTAAGTTTGAAAGGCGGCTAAGTTGATAATATAGTTTTTTTATTATATCTATTCTAAATTTAAAATTAAGTATCTAATTTTTTTTGACTGCAGAATTAAGTATATAATTTTCATTACATTATTATTGTGAAATTATTATTAGGATATTTTCTTTGCATTTCTAATATGTGTTAAGTTAATATATTTTACGATGGATTTAGATTTTTTTTAAATATTAAATTATTTATTATTTATATATATTCGGAACTTTGATTCGTTATGCATGATCTTAGGCCAACTCCAACCATAGATCTAAATTTGGATCACCAAATGATCCAAATTTAAGACGAGATCTAAATCCTATTCCAATCATGTGATCCAAATATAGATCCAAATTCATTCATATGTATAATATTCATAAACTTTGATTTTAAATATTTTAAAAAATGATTAATTAATTTCATTATTAATTATAATAATATAATTAACGACTAAACAAAGATAAAATATTACAAAATAATTCGAAAAAGTTAAAACGGTACATAAAAATAAATTAAAAGGATTAAAATATTACATTAAAAGAGTAATTCTCAGAATTAGTATATTTTTCAACAAATGCTCAATTAGTGCATTTCGAAGTTCAAGATGAGCTTAGCGATTGATAAATTGTTGAAATTTTATGTATTTTGAAGTTTCATGTATTTTGAAATTTTGGTTTATAATTAATTGTTCTTTTAATTATATTCTAATCTTATTAATTTATCTTTAATAACATTAACAAAATCATCAAATAATAAAAATAATAATATTTTAATGTTAAAAAGATTTAGATCAGTGAATAATAGTGATCCAAATTTGGACCAATACTATTCACTAATCCAAATTTGGATCACTTTTTAGTTCACGGTTGGAATGGTTTGGAGCAAAACTGCCCTCAAATTTGGATTTTTGAATCCCTATGTCCTCATTGCTTGGATATGGAATTGCATTTCCTTCGTGATAAGGTGCAATGCGTGTAGAATGGTCCACAGAACTGCAGCAATACATTGAGGTGGGCCATGCAATACAATAGCACTACTGTTCAATTCTTTAACAAATTTTGTTTGAATAGATTATTATTTTTTTTATTCGGTAGGTAAAACACACTTGTATAAGACTAGACAATGAAACATATGGGAAAGTGAGTAGCTCAAAGTCTTAAAGTTGTAGACCTTACTTACCACACGTGTGGATTTGGTCCTACATCTCCCCATCGCCATTTAATTCGTCACACGTGTGTGCCCACATCATTGTCAAAGTAGGGTTCCTCGTTTGTGAATTATTTTCCTGGTAATTTATAATTAACCTACGTGCTCAACTCTGATGCAAACGGTGATACGGATGGAATTGAAGTTAAAATACATTTTCTTAGGGCATCTTTCTAACCTGAAATGTAGCTTACTGCTGGTTAGGAAGGTTATATTTGCCGGAAAAAATGTTGATGTGGTGGTGGAACTCTAGTACCCCTAATTTAATTAGGGTACTTTTTAATTAACTTTAAAATATATCTAAAATTAAGAAATTAGATTGTAAGTGATAAGTAAAGGATATTGTTTTTTTTTTAATCTTTGAAATATATGAATAAATGTTTTATAGGTTATTTAAGTGTTTGAATAATTTTACTTAAATATTTATAATCCAAAAGAATTGAGTATGAGAAGAATATGTAAAATAAGGAAAAGTTGTATAAAAAACAGATAATTTCTCAATTTTACAACTTCCAACTTCTCCTATCATGTTTCTTTACACAAATGGATTAACAATAAAAATGTTTATGTTTTTTCAAAAAACAAGTTGATAATAAAAATATTTTCATTTTTTTACACAAAGGAATTAAGAAATGTTTTTCCTTCTTTACACAAGCCTGCTTCCTTTCCTATATCAACCGAATCAAAATTAAAGTCAGCTTATTTTTATATTGACGGGACTAAATGAATCTAACTTGTTCTTTAATGATAATTGATCGAATTCATCCTCTTCCTTGTATTTATGAAGCAGGTCAAACTTCTGACTTCCGAATAAACTGGTCTTCGAAAATCAGATTCAAAATCTTACATGATCCAACAAGAGGCGGGCCCTTATGTCTGTGGTCCATATATACATCCATAAAAATGAAACTGGGCTAAGGCCCACAACACTTTCTTCCAAGTAACAAGAGAAATGAGTTGTATTTCGGGTGAAAAATAATACTCTCATGTCCCAGACAAGTACTATTACAAACACATACATTGTACACCAGTACACCTAAACGTGTTCTTGGTATCGGGTGCACGGTGATGACAGATAGGGGGTGGGTACGCGGTTCTTGCGGTTTTATTTCTTCCGTTTCTGAATCGACTTTCGGAGCAATGCGAAAAGGTTTGACGAATTTCTTGCAATATAGGCTGTATTCTTGCTGGCTGAATTGGAGTTTCTTGTGGTAGGTTTAGTGCAAGGAATTCAAATACATGCAACATGTCATGTGGTGTTATGTACGGAAAAGGCTAAGCTTTTGAGATATTTTTTATACTCGATGTCGGTGTTTGTGTTTTGATTAGGTTTTTTAACAAGTAAATTTCGAAAGAATTTCGTGACATTGATTGTTAGCAAATAACAAAATGATGGCACATCAAAACATATGAATGATAATAGTATATATACAGCGAAAAAAAATTTATATATGAACATTTTAGAATGAGATAACTTTCCGCTCAATAATACTATAATACTATATTATCTTGTATATACATCAAAAATCTAGATTAAGCAATCACCCGAAGGGGGTACAAGAGCTCTAGCACCACACCAACACTTTGTTGGCGTACGACCAAGCATGTTGGTGTGTATTGCGTATTCACTTGGAAACTTCTGCCATTCCCATCACCTTGGGTACGGAATCGCACTCACAGAGTTGATGAATTTTAAATTATGGAACTTGTTATAATGTTAATTATCATATTTGCAGGCAAGTGGCGGTGTCTGAAGAGAAATTCTAATACAAGGATGGAAGAAGCCGAGTTCATGATCTCTGCAAGCTCTTATGATATCATGCAAATAAACTGCAAGGATGGAAGAGAAAATACACTTTGTTATGAAAATCAAGCGAAGTTGTCAGCATGCAGTTAGGGTAAAACCCTAACCTAGCTATGTGCATGATAATGCGAATATATAAACTAGAAATCGGGAAACGCAGTTAATCTCATAATTCAGGATTTATCGAAGATTTTTTATAAAATTAAATTTTTTTAGTCAAATCAGAATATATTAATAAACTAATAAAATTCTTTTTAAAAATTAATTAATTTTATTAATAAAACGAGATTTCTGGATCACATATATAATGCGTGAGAATGTCTATGGTGGAAACATGATGTGGTTTCCGACTTCATTTTATGCAACTTGCAAGTAAAGTGACATTCTAGATTAATGGTCTCCCGCTGGGAGACACAACGATTTCCTTTTCTCTCTCTCTCTTTTTTTTTTTCCAAACTTGAGCATGATAAATTCGCATCTGTGGCGACAAATATGCTGGCAAAAGTTGTTATAAGCTTTAACGCGTTTAGTGTGCTGCATGTATCATGTATGGTTCGCATTGTGCTAAAGTTGTGACAAGAGTCTTCTTCAATACATAGAACATAATTGATACTCCTTCCGTCCCACCAGATTCTTTACAGTTTCTTTTTTGGGATGTCTCATCCAATTCTTTACATTTCAAAACTTACCAAAAATAGTAAATGGGTCCCATCACTTCCCAACTTTTCCTTCCTTTTCACACTACTTTTACTCCCTTTTCACACTACTTTTACTCCACTATCTCTCTTTTATACATTAAAAATTGATGGGTCTCGCCACTTCACCCACTTTTCTTTTTCTTTTTCACTACTTTATACATATTTTTTAACCTCCGTGCCCAAACCAAACGTAAAGAATTGGCTGGGACGGAGGGAGTAATTTTTATATTGAAGATTTTCATATTTTACGTCAAAATATTAAAGACATGTGTATCTTTAAAAATTAAAATTATCATTTACATGTTGAATTATTATTATTGATATATTTATTATGAGGGAAGTTCTATGGAGATTATTTTTATTGGAGACCGACCACTTATGTTTTGCATTCAAAACACATTATTTTATGGATTATGTTCTACAAATATGATGCATTCATCAAAATTGTTGAATATCATCTATATTTTATAAGGAGATAATGTATATTCTGCGAGTTGAACAAAATGTGCTGCAAACTAAACATATTTCGCAAAATAAAACATTTTGTAATGTTCTACATAAAAAACTTATATGATATTCAAGATTTTAAATGAAATGATGATTTTGTATAACATGATTCGCAAAACTATTCGTTTTGCAATATCTTTATGCAATATTTTACTGGCAGAACATAAAGTGGTCTCCACGGTATCCAATAAAAGTGGTCTCCATAGAACTTAACTCTATTTATTATAATATAAAATCAAGTTTATGAAATCATAATTTTATTGGAGACTGTGATACCATATATATTTTATTATAATATGATATTAAACATATTATTTTATAAATTATATTCATCGAATACAACTATATATCAAATACACAATCAAGTTGATGATCAAAATCATAATTCCATCGGAGATTGTGATAATCATATATGTTCTGTAAAAAGATATTGTTAGATATATTATATTACAAACTATATTCATAGAATATAATTGTTGGAAAATTTTAAAATCATCATGTTATGCAAGGAATATATTGAAAATAATATAAATTTTTTTATGAAATCGATGATTTTTAAGATATGTTTTATAAATAATATAATTTATAATATTTTATTTAGAGAGGTTGTATGATTAAATTAACGTTTCCTCTACAAAATTTCTCTTATTACGCATATATATATGTGTGTATGTATATAATTTTACTACACATATATATATATATTTATTTATTCCCCTTTCTATCACACACTAAATAGCGACTTTTTGAAAACGCTACACACTTTCTGTATTAATAATCGTGAAAACCCAAATTTTACCTCATAATGATGTATACATATAATATTTCTATTATATACATCATGACATATATATGAAATATTTTCTTATTATCAAATTAATGAAATTTTAATTTGTGTCGTGTAGAATATTTTGTACATAAGATGGATAAATACACAACATGACGATAAACAACGAAGCACTTGTCACATTCACTTATCATAAATTAAATGAACCATCTCTGATAAATATTTATTATCTTAGATGGAACCAAACTCCAAATCACAACATAATACTCCCTCCGTTTCAATTTATATGTTCACTTTTAAAAAAAAAAAAATTGGTTCAAATTACTTGTCCACTTCAACTTTCAATGCAAAATTATATTTTTAAAGTCAATTTTACTCCACATATCTCTTATTTATATTTCCTATATTAACCCACTCCACATATTATGCTCATTTAATGCAATTAATCTGTGAACATCCATTTTTCTCAAATTATGTGATTTTTTTAAAATGGACATCTAATTTGAAACGGAAAGAATATTATTATTTGGTTATTAATTTTAAATCCATCCAACGATATAATAACATGTTAAATATTTCAAATCAAAATGTCCAGTGGTATGTTACCCGGGTTCGACTCTGGCTCACCCCGAGATTTATTAGAAAAGATACTAATTTGTAAGGCATATAAGCCTGCATTGTAAAAAAAAAAAAAAAAACAAAATGTTACCATAAATTATTTGATTCCCGAATCTCCCCCTTAAAAACAGTAATTATTAGCGAGAGGAAATTCAGGGAACCATGAGCCGCACCCACATGCGATCGCACCCACCATTCACATGCTATTCACCTGTAGGCCCCACCCATCACAGATACCGATGTCAATTTCTTCTCTCGACATCACCTGGTCGCACTCACATGCGCTCTTCCCTACCTTTCTCTCCCTGATCCAACGATTATGATTGCTTGTTTAAAATAAACATGAGAAGCAATCTCAGCCGTCCATCTTACCAGGACCATAGACTTTATTACCAACCAGTTCAGTTTGTCTCTAGCTTGTCTCTCTATAAACCCTACCTCACCAACAGGGTAGCTATGTTGGTCTCACTTCCCAACCGTGTACTTGCTGTCCACGCGCTCAATTGCCTTTGCACTGTAAGGCCATCTCGAGCCGTTGTGATCCAAAAATCCAAATTTGGATCACCAATTGATCCAAATTCTGGTCCAAATTTCTAACCAAACTCCAGCAGCGTGATCCAAATTCTGATCCAAATCACTTTTTGTATATTATATTCCAAATTTCTAACCAAACTCCAGCAACGTGATCCAAATTACTTTTTGTATATTATATTACATAAATTTTATATTAAATTTAATTTTTAATCATTATTAACTACTTATATTATATTTATTTAATTAATTTAGTTATTTTTTAACATCAATCAAAGTATCTCAAAATCAAGGAAATGAAGATGAAACTCAAGGATCTCAAAATCAAGGAAATGAAGATGAAATTAATTAATTTTATTAATTATTAATTATAAACTATTATTAATTAAATATTAATAATCACAAATTAATTTTAAGTCCAATAAACGAATGATATAGAAATAACAAAATCATTATTTTATATTAAAGTAGGTGATTCAAATTTGGATCAGTGAAAAGTGGTGATCCAAAATTTGGATCAGTACTATTCACTGATCCAAATTTGGATCACTTTTTGGATCACTGCTGGAGGAGAATTTGGGATAATCTGCCCTAAATTTGGATCTTTGGATCACTGCCGGGTTTGCCCTAAGGGCCGTTTGGATGGCTTGTGCTTCTTGCTTAAAATAAAAAAATAGAGAAGAAGTTAGAAACAAGTTAAAATTTATTAGTGATTAAAGTGTTTGGGAAAGAAGTATAAGTCTGAAACAAAAGTTAGCATTCCTAACTTTTTATAAGTATTTCTTTGACGTGTGTTTCTAACTCATAAATCCGGAAATTGGATTTTAAAGCTGTAAACAAACACCACCATAATTACTTGCACTATTTTTAAATTGTTGGTTTTATTATATAATTATAATTATTATTCAAGTTTTTAAAAGGTAATTTTATATTTTTTTCATAAGAACTTTTTTGACACATTTATAATATGTTGAATATTTTAAAAGATGTTGTTAAGAAATTAATCATCAATTCATCAAAAGTGAAGGAATATATAATACTAGATCCTTTAGTTATTAGTTTAATAATGATTAAAAAGATAATAATTTAAATAAGATATTTTGTAATTATAGACACTTGTAAAAGATTAATAATATTATTTTATTAGATGTTTCTTTAATTAATTTAAAATTAATTGATTTCTTATTGAACTAGTTATTCTCTATTCCAATTATAATAATATAATATAGATTATTATTCAATTTACTAAAGTAAATACTTTATATAGTTAAATAAGAAAGTATTACTCTGAATAATTTTTAATATGGGGTTATTAAAAACTAGATAAAAAATAAATATAAAGCTTGACCGCATAAAATAATTGCTCACATTATTAATTTTTATCGAGTAATTATTTGACAGGTTGTACCTAACTCCATTAAAAAAGAAACGCACCTAACTAATTTAATTTCTTTAATTAATTAATTAACGAGAGCGTGGCAAGAAAGCGCGTGTAATCCTGTCATGAAATCCATGCACAAAGCGAATAATTTCTCAAACCCTAATTATCCTATAAAACTTTCATCCATCCAACTATTCCTCACAATTCACAAACCATTTTCAAACTCTTCCTCTCCTTACAACATAATCTCAAACAACAACTTATATTGAAATCTCGCCGAGAACTTAAAATCACAACCCTTTTTCTCAGCTTCGTAGAGTTGCCAGCTTTCTAAATTTATCTCCGAAGATGTCAATGGAGAACGACGATATTCGCCTTAATCTAAGATTAGGGTTACCGGGATCCAATGAAACATCGGATAATAAAAGTGGTAGCAAAAGAGCTTCATCAGAAGTTGACCAAGATTCATCTCCTCCTCCCACCAAGTGAGTATACACCGTTTCTTCGAAAAACTGTTCTCGTAACGTAAAAAACCAGCTGAGACAGATAGAGTATATTTTTATACTTTCGAGTTATTAATTATAATTTCGTATTATTTTGCAGAACACAAGTGGTAGGATGGCCACCGGTTCGATCATACCGGAAAAACATCTTGCAACAAAACAAAAGGGAAGCCGAATTTGCCGGGACGTACGTGAAAGTGAGCATGGACGGAGCTCCATTTCTTCGAAAAATCGATCTCAAGGTCTACAAGAATTACGCGCAGCTCCTTGATGCGTTACAAAGTATGTTCAAGTGCACCGTAGGGTACGGTGGATCTGAGCATGCTCCAACTTATGAAGATAAAGATGGAGACTGGATGTTGGCGGGAGATGTTCCATGGGAGATGTTTATTACTTCTTGTAAGAGGATGAGGATCATGAAAGCTTCGGAAGCTAGAGGCTTGGGGTGTTTGTAGTTGTTTTTTTTAATTTTTTTTTTATAAATTATACATACAAATATAAATATATTATTTATGATCGGGCACCGAAAAAGGAATGTATTATAACTTATAAGTAGCATGAGATTTTCACTTTCGGTGAGATTGTAGATCTATTATCTATACACATATATATACACACGGCAATATAGTTTGTCGATTCTGATGTAATTTTTTTAGATTATTATTAATTCTGATGTATTGATTGAACTAAAATAAAGAAAATAGCAGAGGTTCTAAGCGATAATTTTGTAACTAAGACTGCAAATGAGCAGAGCTATTCGTTAATTAATGAATCTCAACTCAAAACGGTATTAACATGTCTCGGTTCGCTAACAAACTCGAGTTTGAACTTGAAAATAGCTGGATACTAAGTGGCATCCTTGTAATTACGATCATAAATACAGAGACCGATTCAACTCGATAATTAACTCGGCTTGACTAGCTCGATTTGATAATCAATATAAGTAAGAAAAAACAATTCGATTCAGTAATCGACTAGACAATTTGTCGAGCAGTACACCCAGAATAATTATTGATAATATATCATCACAGCCAGGGGAGTTGCGTAGTAAATTATCAGTTATAGCCTCAACTGCATTATGTGCTCTTTTGTTTGATGCACACGGTATGTAACCCGGTCATCTAAAATCTTAACGTGTCATATAAATGCTCCAACAGGATTTTATACTATAACAAACATTATTCGAGACAGGGAGTCCACTTTTCCTGTTAAACTGATGCAAACTAGCTTGTGTTCAAGCTGCAAAAGCATATATACACTATCAACTCTAGCTCCCTTGCTTAGCTTTCAAGAAATTTCAATCTTTGCTCCTATAGATGTAACATATTGTCTGTTTCTGCAATTTTCTTATAATCTTCAAATAGCCAGCTCAGTTTCCCCGCAGCTTAGTGATAAGCTGCCGATCTTTTAATCTTTATCATGAAACTTTTTACCCAGGTTGCTTATTGTCTTTTCCTTCTGAAATGCTAGTGAGGTTCATGACCTCTGTCTCTTATACTTTTCATTCTTTTACAGATAACCAATTTAAGTATACAGCACAGATAACTGAACTATTAATAACAGGAAATTGTCTCGGTCCAGCTAAACAAATCGGTTTGACGGATTATTTGAACATCCGACGATGAAAAGAAGTGGACTGATACAAGTTAAACAATTTTAATCACAGAAAAAGAATGAAAGAAAAAGTTTACCTAACAATTTAAGCTTCGCAGGGTTGTGTCCATGCTGCCCAGCTTATAGCAAAGCTGCGAAACTTTCTTTACAGCAAAAATCAATATCTGTACACAATTGGTAAGAAAGAAGCAAAAGAAAAAGTAATAGTCAATTTAGCAAAATAATAAAAAATAAAGTAATAGTCAATTCTATCACTATGCAAATTGCATTATCAAGCCGACCAATATACTAAAGAAAAAAAAAAGCATAGACTTTTCATTGATGATAATAGCTGCACCTTTATGTAAAACCAACCATTACTCAGTTAAGTTTCATTCCACTTATTCAAATCATATAATTACACTCATAGACCTATTTACAAATCATACTATCAAAGGTCCCCACTATCCACTATCAACTGTGCATAAAAAAGTAGACCTCCCACTATGAATGAGCACAGGTCACTAACCACTACACCCACCATTGAAACAAAAAGCAGAGCATATAAAGAAAGCTTTGCCAATATATTTTGTGGTTGAATCTGGCAAAAGATGTGAATGGAGGGCTTTAATTATTTTGAGCAAGGCATCACATCCTGTCTCGAATAAAGTCAATGGAACGGTTGGTGACATAAACGTAGAAGGTGGACACATGACATCTGAGTTCGGTTGCAATTGACCGGGTTTCTTCTAGGAAATGTTACGAGGGGTGTATTGTGTCTCTTAGGTTTATAACTGAGGGTTTGTTTCGGGTTTGACATGTGAAGTGGTGCTATCTGGTGGTTGAGTGTGGTAGATAGCCGTGGCGAGTGAGATGGGCATTATGCAAAGTGCCTTGGATTGAAGGAATTGCATGGCCGCCCCAACATTTTCGTCCATAAGCTTTGCCACCTGTTGCTCCGTGCCATCATTTGACCATTTCTCCCAGGCTGGTTGGTTTCCTCCACCTTCAGTACCTTCTTCCTGAACAATATGATACACAATCACAAAAGACTTCAGAAAATGGAAACAATTACCAATAGAAGCATTTATAACCTATTACCTCAAGTGAGGAGATTGGAGTATCAGCAAAAAGTGGGGCAACAGCACCAGCACCTCCCAGTCTACTCATGCTCAGCACCTGTAAAAATTAATAATTTATATGAAAACACAGAGTTTTGAAGCCGGTAGCCAAAAGCCTCAAAGTTTCATAATGCAGTCTCTTGATGGTAATCGTTTGCTTGCCCTTACTAAGGTCGTCATGATGTCACTGATTGCATAAGAAAACATTAGTTATAACTTATTACCCTACATAATTTGCGCTGTACTTTTAACTAAGAAAGTAATTCAGTATATTTTGCAGAGAATGATGAAAGAACTAAAAAAGAGACCAATCGAGTGCATTGGCACTTCCACTACTTGTGCAACTTTGCAAGGGACCTGATAACTTTCATGTTGATTACACCTCACTAAATGAGGGCCCAAGGAGTTGACAATGACATGTATCTAAAATATAGGATATGCCATAAGAGCTGGTAAGAAAACTTCAGTACGGTTTATTGTGGAACGAGATTATACAATACAGGCACATAGATCCAAATAAGATCTGTCCATAGTGTCTGCAGATCCTTGTGGGCAATTTTGGTTTCATCTCCAGCTTTAGCTTATCAAAAATAATTCTTATAGTGGAAGACTAAAGTCAACAATAGGTCCCTTTACCTTCACTTGAAGCCTCAGGAACTTCACATAATCCACAATTTCATCAAGCATTGCAGCTCTATCAGTCTGCACAAGGAAGATATGAACATTTGTCTTGTTTATATGGGATGAAGCGACAGCAAGTTGTTATACCACAGTTAAATTTGTGGTCACCTAGTAGGCTAGTACCACACTAGTATCAAAGAAAATTAAGTACGCATACATATCAATGATAATCTGACTGTTCGAGTTGGGTAAGAAAACTACTTGGTATCTGCTGCAATAAATCATAAAGCATCTGTAATTGATTTTTATCAAAGTGTAAACTACAAACTGCAGTTACTAAATATTAAATAAAATTATATACCATAAACTCATAAAGCATACATAAAGTGAAAATAATAAAAGCGCAAACTAAACAAACAAGAATGGGACTATATATCACTACGCTTCAATAGCTAATTTGTACTTGCGGCCAAATTTCATCTCCAATGTCAAAGAGAGAGGTTACATATCTAACTAAATGTTCAAGGAGAATGCCAAATATGAATGAGTATGTCATCTACTAATGCAATAAATCAAATTCTACCTCTTGCTTTAGAAGTACATTACTTGTTGAAGTTTTAAAAGATTAAAGATTAACACAGATGGTCAGAGACTGCAATAGTGCGAAACTTAACAAGCATGTATATATATAGGCAGTGATTAGGCTGAGAACAGTTTTTAGAGTGAGAACGATTGTTTCTGCACCTTAAGAGTGCAAAACAATACAATATCACATTAAAAATGTAGAATCTAGAAAGTACACAGAATACCTGTTTTCCGCACTTTTTAAGAGTGCAGAACAATTATAATTGTTCTCGCGCGAAAATGTATACTCCATAAAGCGAGATACTATATACATATCACACATATGGGAAAAAGCATGAGAGTTATTTAATTTTATGAGAAAAGAAAACACCGCGAAAAACTAGGAGTCTAAATATGACTGCACAGAGGAGATTCTAACCTTATTCACACTAGGAACGAGTTCTTGTAGTGCCCTAATTCTTTCTGCTATTCTTTCTCTACGCAACTGCACCAACAGAATAATTCAAGCTGAAATATCCTCTCACAAATATATAAGAGACAATCTCATGTAAGAACTAAACATCACTCTCACGTACATACTGAAGCAAAGAACAAGTTGGAGCTAATATGCAGGTGCAAAACATGCTGTTTATGGAAGAGGAGCCCGTACACTAGTATACTAACCTTCTAAACATTCAAAGAAGCTACTCTCATGCAAACAATTCGACTGTTGATGGATAGTTATCTACACTCCCATGTTAAATGACTGTGAGAATTGCGTTATAAGTTACCTTTAACAAGAAACGGGATAGTACATATCTGTCTCTGACTTGTTTGCATATCAATTTTAATATTAACGGTCTTAACTCTTGAGCCAAAACTCATAAAGAAAAAATTTCTTCAACAAAATATACTTATATCACCTATTAAGAGAGCCCCTATTTCTATTTCACTGGTAACATACCGATCAACTTTCATGCCGAACATTTGATACTGAGAAGACGTTGAGGTGTGGGGTAACAAATAACAGTACTTATTTATCCCTAATACCCATTCTAAAATTAGGTCAAGAAAAACTAGTGACTTTACCCGCTCGGCAATGCTGTGGGGATCCGTGGCCTGGCCTCTTCTTGCCCTTACTCTAGGGCGAACTGCCGGTGGATGTGACATTGCAGGAACTGCATTATGAATTGGTTGTCCTTGGAAACCCTGCAAAGTTAATTACCAATAAGCAACAAGCCAACAGAGAAATAAAAGGAAGCTATTTTCACTGAGGCAAAATGAAAGCTGAACTATCAAAAGAAAACAAAAGCAAGAAGCACCACAGTTCCATTACTTTGTTTTGTACAAATGATTTCTTCATATTGAATTCCTTCTTTCTATTAACCCTGATCCTATCATTCAAAATATTAACTCACATTAAAATAAACCTTCCCTTGTCATGGAAATGCAAGTCAAAACATCTTCTCCCATGTTAATTACCCTCCGGAAAACAACAAAATATTTACTCCACCAAAAACCTATATTAATCATAATTCTAACTCCTCTTAACCAACACTAGTGAATAATCCCTCAAAATGACACAAAACAGCGTAAAATCACAGCATAAAGAACATAATCCCAGCATTAAATTACTCTATTCCTGATCACCCTAAAAACGCCAATAAGCCACCCTAAAGAAACCGGATAACAATTGTTATGCACATCTCATAATTTACAAATTTCCACAACAATATTTAAAAAAAATACATGCAAACAGAAGTTCTAAACTAAAAAAACTGTTCTCGCTTGAGCCACCTTTATACTACACAAAACTATTCAATTAAAGAAATACTCGAAAACTCGAAAACTCTTACAGTTCTATTAGCATGAGAACCTCTAGAATCAACAACCACCTCATCGACTCGAAATCGCTTTCCGCTCCCTGAGGCCTCCACCTCCTCATGATCCATCTTAAAGTACTCTCCACTCCCCTTCCCTTGCTCCAAACTCAACCCTAGCGGAAACTCAAATCCTCCGCCGCCGACGTCGCCGCCGGGGATATTACCGCCGCCGCGGTCGCCGGAATTGAGCTGAAGCATCATCGGAACCTCGTTTCCCGCCAAATTCGTATCCGCTCCCGCGTAAACCGGAAAGCCGAGGATTTGCTCGAGGAAGTCGTCGCCGGCGCCGGCGTCTCCGGCGTTGTTGGACATAGCTCCAGCGAGTGTAGATTAACAATCTATACGTACATAAACATGTATGTATGTGTCGAATAGAGAGTTGGAGAGTTCTGGAATCGATCTATACGTACAGAAAATTGTGTCTATATATAGGGATAGAAGTGCGGGGAGAAATGGTGAGTGTTGAGAAAAGTGGAACTGTGGGAAAAGGAAGGCTCTGGCTCAGACTTTTTTAAATGGACTCCTTTATATAAATTAGTTTTATTCGGTTTACTTTATCAAACGAGTGTAGTTTGGTTTAGCTTGATTTTAATTTAAAATCATAAAAACAATTATAAATAGACTTTATGATTTGATTGATTGATAATAAAATATAATTGAAATTAAATTATTTGTGAAGTCAGTGTTTTCTTAACAGATAAATAATTTTATTAAAACAAAATATTTATAAAACAAGTACTTGAATTAGGTTTGGATAAATTCCTCAACTATCAATTACAATCAGAATTATAGTCAAATTATAAAATAAATAAAGAGGTACACAGACAGGTGCTTCTGAAATTCATGATAAATGGAAGCCTTAAGAGCCTTACATTCAAGTCCGTGCTCACAAGAAAATGAAAAAAAATTGACTTCATTTTGGAGGCTAAATATTTCCATTGATGTCGCATTAGTATTAGATTATCATAATTAAGGTGGTAAGGATTATCTTCTGTTGATAAATATGATTAATACAACATGTAAGGATTTATCTTCTGTTGATAAATTCATGTCTTAGAAAACTAAAATATGGACGGGAAATCATTTGTTCAATATTAAAGCTGTGGAATTCATTTATTAGAAGTGTTCTTTGGACAACGACCTACCGATAGCAGCATACTTGATCGACAATGATAATAATCTTCTTAACTTGATCGACAATGATAATAATCTTCACAACTATGTGTGAAAGGCTTTTCCACATAGAGTGATGTTAATTACTGATCCACGGATCATAACTGATCAAGAAAATAATGGCATGACAAAGAATCAATCACACAGCAACGGTACCTAAAGTGGGAATTTTGTGTTCAGTTGAAACGCCAAGAGAACGATTGACACTGAAGTGGAAATTTTGTGTTCGGTTGAAACGCCAAGAGAATGATTGACATCAGCGTCACTATTAACAAGCTACGTGTCGCAAGAGACAGACTTCTCCGGCACAAGCATTAACCTGGCTGGCTGAGAGTAGAATCATTAGGCATCAAATACCTACTCTCCTAATGTCACAAGAGAGAATCTACTGCAGTGTAACTCTTTATATCTGCAAGTTTCAACCTTTTTGTTCTCTGAATCAGATTGCTCACATTCATCACATTACAAAAGGCTCTCAATAAAGATACCGAAAGTTTTCTTCAATATTACATGAAACAAAATCTTACTGGTAGTGAATTTTACCATAGAGTTTGAACTGAATATAAAGAGGTGTAAGCTGCTATATACATTATATAAAAGAAATGGGACACTTCACATTGCCGTTTCATAAGGTCTAACAAGTTATATCAGAGGAGCATGAAGAAACTCCGCAAGTACATATATCAGCACTCATTTTATTCATAATATCATATCCACTCGGAACCATAAATAAAATCCGTTATGAAGTTCCAAAACTGATTCATAACAAACAAATTACTACAGAAACTGGCGGCTGGACCAAATAACAAGATATAACATAAATAACAGACAGATTAACGCCGCTCAGATGCCACTGATTCAGATGAAAAGAGGTACTTCACCCGAGAAAGAACAGAGTCATGTGCAGGATCATATGGATGGTCTTTTGAAGGAATCTCCAAAATTGCTGGAATTGGTTTATTGTAGCTGTCAACCAGAAACCTAATCATATTGGCAACCTGAAGATCGAAAAGCATTTAGAGTGTATACAGATACATGTGAACACTTATATATACACTATTCATCTATTCAGAAATGATCTGAAAAATGTTAGGAACCAACTAAATTGAATGCAATAAAGCATGGTACTGTTTTGTACCATTTCCTACAATGTCTTAACAGTGGGACACGTGTAATTGCCAAAATCAAATCACTTGCTGACTTAAAGACGATGTTACAAGGTCCACAAAAGATTAGGTCACTGAAACAAAAATGTCTATCAATCATGACAACCGAACTGATCTATCTACTAAAGAGTAGACAATAAGAAGATGACCATTTTTGGAAAATAAAGAAACAAAGTGAGATGACGTAAGTACAACGTAAAAAGAATAACCACTCACCACCATAGCAAATTTTAAATAATACTCCTATATGGACTAAAAGGAAGGAGTTTTTCATGAAATAGATTAATTAACCAAAAAGATCAAGAGAACAAGTTCGACTTAAAAAGGAAAGAACTGAATCCTAAGAAGTGCAGTTGATGGGGTAGATATATCATCCAGTTCTAAATACTGCTAAATCGCTAAAATGAACAAATAAGGACTTGTATAATGGCCCTGTTTAGAGGTTAGAGGTTAGAGAAAAATTAAGAGGTTTGAGCCACATTAGAGGTTTGACCATGTGAATCATCTAATATTGGTGTTTGGTAGCTAGCGAATTGCAATAGCGGTTTGGACTCAAAAAATTAATTTTGAAAAGGCTACTTGAAGGAGCTTTTCAGTTAGATGATTGCCCCGTGTCTGCTTAAAATACAAAAAGCTTACTCAACAGCTATATACCAAACAGTTTCATATATAAAAGCTAATTCAAACTGCTTGTCAAAACAACTACTTCCATCAGCTAGTCAAAACAGCTAATTCAATCTACTAACCGCTAATTGCCAAATAGGGCCAATATAACAGGTCAGCGAAATCACTAGGCTTAAAGAGACACCATGCTCAGACAGACATTAACCAATTAATTTCAACTAACAAGCTTACACAATGAACTACTAGTCTACTACTACAACAACAACGAAAAAATAACAGTTTAAATTCTCTCACATAGGAAGCATGCTTTCAGAAAAGCATCAGTCGAAGTCCATATAACAACAAAAGCATAAGCTACAATTGTGTGATGTGACATAATTTCCATTAAAAAAGGTATACAAGTGTATGCTCATTTTAAGTCCACATAACTTCCACAGAAAAATATCCGAAAATCGAAATAGTGAAACAGTACTAACAAGTTGACAGACAAAGATGAATACAAAAAGGCTATACTTACATATTGGCTGACCAAAACTATTGCAATGTCCTCTCTTGCGGTGAACTCTTTGAATGCGTCTTCGATTTGTTTAACAGTAGTTTCTGAACCATGAACAAGAATTATATGTGAGACAATGAACAATAAGTATATATAAGACCAAAATAATATCACTTAGTGTTGATTCAAAAGTATCCTTGCTTTTCTTGGCAATCAAATATACCTCAGGAGCTTAAGAAAAAACATGAACCAATCACTTGTATGGCACATATTATTGATTCAAAAGAGTCAGTGAAAGTGAATATAGATAATGTCACAATTATTAAAAGAATTAGCCAATAAACACATTCCCCCTACCTCCACTCCCACAAAAACAAAAAACAAAAAAAAACTGATAAATCGGGTAAAGACACACAAAACCATTTCCGTATCTAAGCAGAATTGAATTTGAGATGCCATAGATGAAAAAATAATACTGCATAACAACGTTACATAAACTATTCGGCCAAATTTGCCACTTTGGTATTTACTCAGAACCCTGAAAAACTAATTCTAGATAAATATAAAATTTTGTGACAGGATATTTTACTTAAAACCAAGTACTGCAGCAAAATCATTCAGTGCATAGCATAACTACTGCTAGCAGAAAAAACATTACTTCCATCCACAATTAGATAATTTGTCTTCCTCCTCAAGTCAACATTTCCGACTCCAGCAAGCAAGAAGCCAGTTATTGTGTCCTGCACAAGAAATTTACTATTTATCAATTTGCCTAAAAAGGTTAATAAGAACTCATAGTTTTTACAGGCTGACACAAACCAATTAGGAATTTCATAATATGCAGTCAAGGGCGGAGTTTGCACATATGTGTATATTTTAGCAAAGCCATTTCTGACTCGAGCTATTCTACTGAAACCTTTAACCCATAACTGAAAGCTACAACTACAAATACTCATTTCAAAGCAACACCTTATTTTCACAACATAAACTCATGGACGTCCAATTATTGAAAGGAATAAGATCGTTTTCTAGAATATTCACGTCAGTTACTAAAAGAACTATGCAGTCATACTACAAACTTAATCTAAACCTCCTGTTTTTGAGGAAATAAACAACACCAATCCGCATAGTTTGTTCATATGCTAGGACAGCCATACAATATTACAATATGTTATAAAAAATTGGGGGTACCTCAGAAGGTCTACTTGAGTACTTCACATTAGTTCACCAAGGGGAAAAGAGGATTCAAAAGTAAAGTTGGATCTACTACTCTACCTTAATGTTCTTATTTAAGTGAAAAGAAAGCGTGCTCAAAACTTCCCAGTAAACATAGTTCCTAAATACCTAAAGCGCAAAAGATCTCTTAAAGCTTAGGCTGCAAATAGAGTTCATATAAAAGAGAGAGCAGCGGAGCTTCAAAAATCAGGAGCAGCTGCGAAGCTGATTTTTTTAGCAAAAAAAAAAAACGCATTTCTTAATTAAGGATGAACCGTAGCCTTTCTGCATTAGAAACACCAAAATCAACCCTTAAATGCGAGCTTCGATATTCTATGACATTAAAATCAATTCAAGCTGCATACATATTAACTTTTTCAATTTTACTGACTAATCGACGCCACGCTCCAAAACTGAAGTCTAATCAACTTACCTATCTTCAAATTGCGCTTTTCTACGCTTCAATTTTGGTTGCACTTGAGCAGAATTTTTAGAAGTCACTGGCCTTTTATAAAGCAAAACCCCCTTTTTCCTGTGATTTGGGTTACAAGAACTTCTCACAACTACACTACAGAAAGGTACGTGCTCCGCTATTCCTCATTTCTAACTCTAAAGGTCCTTCACGAAAATTAGACCCCGTAACTTCACCACTAAAATTTCTTATCTACCTGTATCCTACCTATCACAACCAAGATACAACAATCAAATTTTACCAACATCACATAAACAGATCTGAACTAATTCGATCATGTAGGCCAATAAAATACACACATTAAAACCCTCAAATCTCAACAAATCCATACAGTAAACACATTCCACAACATCAAAACACTGCTAAATAACAATTAACTCATCAGCAATTATCACAATTAACGCAGAATTATTAGTCAGAATTTAACCTCTACTCACATTCAAATCCTAAATTCTCAACAAATACATACAGTAAATCAAACTTAATCCCACAGCATCAAAACACAGTAAAATAACAATTACCTCATTAGCAATTATTAGTCAGAATTCAACCTCTATTCACATTCAAATCCTAAATTTTCAACAAATCATACAATAAACTCAAACTTAATCCCACGGCATCGAAACGCCGTGAAATAACAATTACATCATCAGCAATCATCACAATTAACGCAGAATTATTGGTCAGAATTTAACCTCTATTCACATTCAAATCCTATATTCTCAACAAATCCATACAATAAACTCAAACTCAATTCTACAGCACCGAAACACCGTGAAATAACAATTACCTCATCCGAAATCATCACAATTAACGCAGAATTCAAATCCTAAATCCTCAACAAATCGGTACAATAAACTCAAACTTAATCCCACAGCATCGAAACACAGTAAAATAACAATTACCTCATCAGCAATCATCGCGATTAACGCGGAATTATTAGTCGGAATTTGAGCTCTATTCGCCATTTAAACACAAAAAACACCGCCTACAAATCGAAATCAACACAATCAAACATCATATCCAGTATTAACAACATTTATCCCCAAAATCAGCATCATTACAGCGCATTTGGAGTAATTAACATGTATTTAAGCAATTGAAGTATGTAATAATCAAATCTGAAGGTGAATCAAGTTTATACACACACAAAACGTTGTGATTAGAACTTTAGAAGAGAAGTATACGTACAGATGTGTGTATGTATATACAGAAAGCTACCTGTGATATTTTCTTTGATGAAGTGGTGCGAGATTTGTATCAGTGCGATTCACTGGTTTGAAGGTGCGAAGAGATTGTGGTTAATCAGTTGTAGTTAGCGGGTTCTTCTTATTTAAGAGCATCTCCGAGACTAATATCTAAAGTCAATATCTAAATGGACTATACAAATTTTTTATTAACTGTGAAAGTTTTTAATCTAATGATGTTATGTATAATATCTTTTTTGGTTCAACAAATTTATTGAATGAGACTTTGCTATCTATAATTTTTTTGCTAAAGAGTGATGGTTGGAGTGCAACTCTTTTTACATATTATCTAAAAAAGCCATCTAGATGACACATAGGATGACACATAGATTTTTAGCTAACAGTTTTGAACCCTTGGAAATGCTCTAATTCAATTCATTTTATCTGCTTTATCAAAAATTAAATTACTGATTTTAAAAAAATTAAAATATAGATCTCGTTTATATAATTACATTGAGACAAAATTAAATCAAATAAATATATTAATATTTAAAATTAGTTAAGAAAAATCCTAAGTAAACTAATATTAATTATAAAATTTAAAATTAAATTTATTTCATCAATTAACTATATATAATATCTTAGTTTCAAAAAAAACAATATATATATATATATATATATATATATATATATATATATATATATATCAAATTATGCGTGGATCTCGTTCTGGCGTAGATCAAACAATTCAATTTCATAATACGGCCTCTCGAACCAAACGAGCTCAATATCATCCTACCACCTCTTAAAATAAACGACTCGATCTCATTTATTACTCTATCGAACCCATCACTTTTTAAATCAACTCAATCTCATTCTATCGCCTCTCGAACCGACAAAATTAATCTCATTTTATCATCTTTAATCTCATTTTACCATTCATCAAATCAAAAATAAACAGCTCAATCTCATTTTATCGCTCGAATCATCTACATTCACAAGCTCGATCAAACGAATGATGATCCAATTATGAGTGAAAGATCATGCACTCCCCCTGATTTGTTATGTGATGTTTTGGTGAAAATTGAATTAAAAATCTAGATAATTTGAAGACGGTAATTATCACCGGGCACAATCATATTTGAAATTTTTAAAACCACTGTCGTCACAATTGTATATCATTCCAGGACTTTTAGAGCCTTGTCAAGTCAAGGCTCCAAAGAAGTCTTTAGAAACTTTAGACCGTTCTTTAAGCCAAAACCTAACCCCATCAGTGTACATCATTGTCCCATTAGGCCCCACCTCAAACTTGAAAGATCCACCGAGGCCCATCTCGACGTATATCACTATCCTGAAACCCTTCTATTATATTTAATTATATTGATTTGTGTCTAGGGGATGTATTCAACTGAGATTATAATGGACTGTATCTGATTTTGATTTTGTACGCAATCTTGATAAAATGTCGTAGAGTTGATATCCAGGATTTAAGTACAATGCATCAAAATTCATGGGATTTTGGGGATTTCAAAAATCTAAAATACTCTGAACAATCTCCCAAAATCTATCATTTTATGAAGTCCGAAATATTCCATCAACATTTGAATACCATCATATTTTAATGAACTTTAGACAATCCCAAATTTATACTGTTAGATTTCAAGCATAATTTAAAATCCTAATTGAATAACATCCGATTTTGTCACATAATTTAAAATCCCAATTGAATATTCCAAGATTTTGATACATTTTCTAAAATCCGAGTTGAATATCCTCAGATTTTATGAGTGAAAAAAGATCTTTTAAAATCTCAATTGAATACATCCTCCCCTTAGTTTATATTTTAGTGATTTGATGGAGTAAGCGTCACACACAATCATTAAAATCGAAATATGAAAAATTCCGATTAATTCGTCGGTAATTAGGCATATACATCACCCTTTCTAAATTATAAAAAGTTTGAACGAGTTTTTTGATTATAACTTAAACATATTTCATCATTAAAATATATCTCTCGGGTCTATATTTATCGAAAATTTATTTTACATTGTCAATAAAAATATATTAACTTACGCACATTTATTAATTATTAAATATTAACATTTATACAACAAAAAAATATCATAAAATATAATACATCGCATATATTATAAGTTAGCATACATATTTTTAAAAATAATTTAGAAGAAAGCTAATTAATAAATACATTTTTCTTTTAACAGAAAAGAATAATTTTCATTTTGAGGCTATCCGCTGAGCCTCTTTCTGAATTTTCACTTTGAAATATCCCATCCTAGTTCTATGAAATGCTGTTCCCTCACAGTTACTCCCTCCGTCCCATAATACTTTTGTCACTTTCCTTTTAAGGTAATTCAAAATACTTTTCCCATTTCTATTTTGGGTCACTAGTATATATGCATACATATGAACAATTTTACGCGGCAATTAAAAAAACAAAAGAACTTACTATCACTCCCATTTATCCCATTAATCCGTGCATGGCTAATCTTGATATCTGATTGGTTGTTCAAATTTGTTCCTGTATTTTAATTGGTTGGCAGCGAAGTAGTGCATTGTACAAATATTTTAGCTAGTGTTGGTACTCTGTTAGTATATCTGTAATTAATGCTGGGTTGTAGGAGTCAATACAATTAGTGCAAAGTTACTCACACTGTCATCACTCTTAAAAACCGTGTCATTCATGTTATGAGAAAAGTATAAAGGTTCATTCATGTTATGAGAAAAGTATAAAGGTTCAGAGGGAGTATATGTCAAGAAACGTTCAAACAGCACACACTTTTTCAATCCGTGATCCAACAGCTGGAATTAAAAAAAATACCTTTAATTATCCGCAGGGGCGGATCCAGGAAGAGGCACGGGGGGACACGTGCCCCCTAAAATTTTTTTTTTACATTTTTTCACCATTCTAAATTTTAAAAAATTATAGAAGTGCCCCCCCCCCAAAATTTGAAAATATATAGGTGTTTTCCGAAAATTTGCTTGATGCCCCCCTAGATTTCATCTCTAGATCCGCCCCTGATTATCCGTGCATATTTTTCACGGACTCAAAGCTTTCCGTTATAATTTACCGCGAATAAATTACACGTTCCGCTCTTATTAACCGCGGACAACGCAGAACATATTTAAAACGCTGAAACCAAACATTTGAAAACAGAGCACCCTATAACAAGAGACGTATTCGAACCAGAGACACAGTTAACATATTGCACATCGACTTTCAACGATCAAGCTTGCTAGTGACACGTGATTCTTGCGATCTTGAACCTATTTAACCGTATACAGGTGCGTGGTATATGTATAGCAGTTTTCGAATATCGTACATGTATGTGGGCAGTTTTTGTGCTTGTATGTAGTCGATAATTCTTGAGTTGTTACTTTGGATTTGTGTCTTAATGGTTAGATTGGATATGTGGTTAGTTGTTGTGCTTGTGTGTAGTCTGATTTGTATATAGATAGTTTAATTTCTGGAGCAATGGTTGGATTGAATGCTAGGTGTTTGTCAAAATGTCTCAAGGAAAAATATCGCCTAGGTGTTTGTCAAAACGTCTCAAATAGCCTGTTTTATTGCACATGTAGAAGAAGCATGTATATCTAAATCTGTGGGTTAGTTTTGTTATGATGGTGTGCAATGGCGCGGCGGAGCCAGAAATTATACTTTACCTGGGCTACTTTCTGAAGGTTTTTTTTTACTTGTTTTTTAGGCCAGCAACACTATCATAGTAATAAAAACTTATCTCACAACATAATTATAAAATTTAAACACGATCAAACAAAAACAAATTTTAAATAAGACCCAGCTTATAATATATACAAGATAGTGTTCTCTCAAAAACTAACTACCAAATTTGAGTAATTCTTAGTTATTATTTAAGTTAAAACCTTCAATTTTTAATAGAATAATATTCATCTTTTACCATAAACTGTCTTCATCTCTTTTTTTCTAAACTTGTCATTACATATATCCTGTAAAGAATAGAGGAAAAAGTTCAAATATATTTTAACTATAAAACCTAAATGGCAAGAATATAAATTTTAAATAAAAAAAAATATGAATTGATCTTCTTGTTGATTCTTTTCTCCTCCTTGAAACCTAGTTTTCCGTCCTAACTGAAAGTTTTGCAAGAAAGATTAAATGGGTTCGGACAAAATGTAGTGGGCTGGCCTTAAAATATTTGGGCTGAGTAATATTAAAATTTGGGGAAAAAAAATTTGCCCTGGCTGGAGCCCACCCCAGCCTTGGCTGTGGCTCCGCCCTTGATGGTGTGCAGGAAAAGTGTACATATGTACATATATTCATAAGTTTCCTAAAATAGAATGGTTTATTGAATACGTAATAGATATAAACATGTAACTTAAGTTTGTTTGTTGATTACATTACATGGTACGCGGGAAATATTTAATATATATACTATGTTCTCATTTTCCTAAATAGCTATTTTTAATGGGGCCATTTTCTGTGTTGCAGGTTGTTAACGGGAAGGAAATACAAGAACTTCAGAAAAGGAAAGAGAAGGAGACTCGGGAACGTGAGCAAGAGAAAGTGGATAAGATGGTAATCATTCTTTCCTTGAAATAGCGAGGTTATGTAGCAGTTGTCTTTTTTGTTTTAATTTCAGTGTGTTTTATGACATTCAGCTAGCTTCTGCAGTTTTTTGGGTTCATGTCCTTTACCTCAAAATACTGTAGGACGGCAAGGTTGACAACTTTGTGAGAGCTGATAATGATGCATTGAACACAACCTCGAGGCAGCGTCAGCCTAGGGACACTAGTACAAGGCTGTCAGCAGATGAAAAGGAGGCAAATGGGAGGAACGGTTCTAGGGGAAGAATCAGGTAAGTTGGAAACACGTTTTTACTTGCTGCGTGGTAGAATTATATGCTTTTATTTCCTCATTTTTCATGGGATGGGTCCCTGTATCTTGTCTGAGCATGTGTGCATATCTTAAACTACCAGTACATGACATTGACGATAGACAAATTAATTTTAAAATAATTATTCATGAATAATTTTAAATATGTATATAATTTTACCAGTACCAGAGACAAACAGTGTCTAAAATATTCATTAGAAACTATAGGTATAGGTGCATATGGTATTGTGTTTTATGCTATCCTAAAAAGGACATAAACAGAGCTCAGTAGTTGTATTAAAATATCATATGGAACTTTCAAGGTAATACTAAAATTTCCCTTACCTCACCCACAGTTTCAAAAATTAGAAAGGTATGACTGCACTTAGCGCTGAACAAACTAAATATCACTAATTAATCCAAGTGGTCCAACTGTATTCTACTCTTTTTTACTCAAATCGTATTCTATAGCACAAACCAAGAGATATCTTGTTTGAAGACATGAGATTATATCATAATACTCCGGCTAAGTTAGTCCAGAAACATCAAAAATGAGTAATCACATGAATATATTATACCCTTGCACTATAAATATGTAAGTGATGCATATATATATCTCTTCTCTTTAATATATATTGCCTGAAGGCTAATATGCTGTTTAAAGACTGAAATGTCCTCCTTTTTTCAAATCTACCGTATAGTGCCATTACTTTATGGTATTATATGTGTTACAGCCGTATACGTACAATGATTGATACATTCAAAACCCAAACAATTGATAAGCTTCTTGGAGAAGCGGCTCTTTCCCCGATAATTCAAATTCCTATTTCAAAACTTTGAAATTCAATTATAGTTTATCACATATCAAATATTTAGTATACTTTCTCTTAATTCTCTCTTCCAAAACTTAATTTGAATATTTTCTGTCAATTCTCTTTTTTGGTAGGTTTGGCAATTATCCACAAAATTATAAATAAATTATTATTAATTTGCATATCAGGTGTTTGATTAACGTTGTTTATCGTTATACTGTTTATCGGCTTTAAAAATTATTTATATGATAATAAAATATTATAAATTATGTTTTAAAGTAATCTTTTATATTTTTCTAAAATCAAATTTAAAATTAAAAGTAAGCCACTAAAAAAAGGCTCGAATTTTTAACATATGATATTCTAGCTTATAAATAAGAAGTTACTCCCTCTGTGTCCATGGATAATATAAATTGGGATACGAGGACGCAACACCCATTTTAATACTCCTCTAAAGTACGGTCTTGTGACTAAGTTTAAAGATCTTTTCTAAATTTTTATCCATTAAAAAATCTTAAAAATAAGTTATAGAATTATACTTTATAAGAACATTGAAATGTGTGTCGAGCAGTGAAAAAATGTATATAATTAAATGGACAGGAAATGCGTGTCGAGCAGCGGAAAAAACGTATAGGATTAAATGTGATATGAGTAACTTATTAAGTAATACACACAATGATACGAGCAACGAAAAAACGAATAGAATTAAATGTGACAGGAGTAACTTATTTTTTTTTTGCTAAATAACAGGAGTAACTTATTAAGTTATATACAAAGATATAAATACATTGATGCTCACTCATATCTACTTTGCACAAAATAGCATTAATATTTGAGTAATTTAAATCGAATAGTTTTTTATTTCTTAAAATTATATTATGTATGTAGTTGTTAGATAATAAGCAATTTAGAAACAAAATGTTAATATAATATTAATTTAAATAATTAATAATGTAGACATATCATGATTTTTCTGAATGAAAAATTAAAATCTAAATTTTTATTCATAAAAAAATCTTAAAAATAAATTATAGAACTATACTTAATAAGTGAATTGAAATGCGTGTCGAATGGTGAAAAACATATAAAATTAAATGGGACAGAGGGAGTACCCGGAGTAACTTATTAAGTTATATACACAAACGATACGAATAAACTGTTCTAGTGCTCAGTTGCATCACTTGGTGGGTCCGGGTTGTTTTGTCAAGTTGGATTTCTGGAGGTGTAGTGGCTGGTATTTCTCTATTTTTTCTAGTGCTCAGTTGCATCACTTGGTGGGTCCGGGTTGTTTTGTCAAGTTGGATTTCTGGAGGTGTAGTGGCTGGTATTTCTCTATAAGTTGGTATTTCTCTATAAGGTTGTCGTGTTGGAGCTATGTGGGTGTGTCTTCTTGGACTTGTTTTATTATTTTTTATGCTTGTAGTTTTGTTTGGCACTTTTTATTTTTGTAGTTGTCGTTGTTTTGATTTCTCGGAGGGTGTTCTGAAAAATCTATTGTTGGACCTGGGAGTTTTTTTCTCCCTTGGTTGTATACTTTTGTTTGATTTATAATGATGAATTAAATAATAATATCAGTTGCTTTAATAATATAAATGATTTGAGATTTTTTTGATATTTTTTTTCTAGAGATATTTGAATTTATTATTAAAGATCGAGGGATGGCCGCTAGGCCATGCCGGGAAATCTTTTCATTGATAATAAGATATTTATATTAAATAATTTTTTTATTTGATAGTATAATATACTCATAATTGGAAGATAATATTCAGTTTGTTAACAAAATAATAATATTTCAATTTTTTTTGTACATATTTTACCTTATAAATCAGAAGTTAACTTATCAAGTTATTTTACATAAATGAAACAAATAATTTAACTTTTTTGTACTAATATATTTTAAATAAATTTAAAACTAAATTTAAATGAAATGATCATTATTATTTAGGTTATACTCTGTACTAATATATTTTAATACATATTAAAATTAGGACGATGCTGCATTCACTAGCTAAATTTATTTATGCATTTCCTCACTTTATTTTTTAACCAAATTATTTTTGATTTATAAGAAAATAGAGATAAAGTTTTGTCGTACATAAACAAATTTAGGTTACAAATATGTAAGAACTTAATATTATTATTTTAATAAATTAATGATATTAAAAAAATAAAAATTACACATATCAATTCATTATATTTAAATTTATTATTATTTTTAAATAACAAAAAAATTATAACATACAACCATGCGAAGCGGGCAAAAAATCCTAGTCTCACTTAACTTGACAAATATTTAACAAAAATATTCAGAAATAGTGAAGCCACAACCAGTAGGCAGTAGGATTATAAATACATTGGACAACCAACTGAAAGATATTAGAAACAGCCACAAGTATATATATTCTTAAAAGAATGATAGGGTTAAACAACTTAAACACTAAAAGGAATAAAAATGTGGCAGGAACCCCAAGTTATTATATAGTATATACCATGAATGAGACTAATATTGCAGACACTCTATTTCACCTTTTATATCAGGCTCCTTGTAAAAGCTGCTGATGTGTCCCCTGTTCAGTTAAAGTAGAATCTTTATGTTTGAATACCATTGTCCAGTTTTACAAACTGGTTGCTCCCTGCTGCCTTATTCAATTTAAGAAATAAATATATTTAGATATTTCATAGTTTATAATTAATGGCATTGATGTCGCAATGTGTACCTTGTATAAATATGTTGTAACATATTGTCGGTGGAGTTCAAGCCCGACAATTAAGCAAGTCCTGACATGTGTAACACCAGAACCTAAGATAAGAATCAATTATAAAGAATGTCAAATCGAGAAAAGGTTAGTAAGAATGCCGTGTATACATTGTGCATTTCACTATTACAAATAATCAAAGCGTGAACCTGGATCGATTTTGTTACATATCACAAATAATCAAAGTCAGTCAGAATGATTACAATATGCGAAAAAGATAGTAACTATTATGTACCAATCTCAGTAGTTGTCCTGGTAGCTCTATTCGGATCAACATTTTCATTTGGTGGTGATTGGTCATTCCCAGTACCCTGACTATCATGCGCATTAGAATGACACTTGTGAACTACTATGAAAATTATGCTACAGGGTGTATACGATTAAGTGCATTGAATAGGATTATAATAGCAAGTAAATTATAGTTATAAGCATTTTGTGTTGAAGAGTGTTCAATACATATTTCATATATTCATATATACACACAAACACACACAAAAGAACTACTAACATGCTTGGTCCATAATGCTGAAATTACAGAAAAAAACTGGATAAACTAATATTCAAAATCACTCTGAAGATATTCTTGGAAGATATTCAAAATCACTCTGAAGATATTCTTGGAAGATGAATACAATTATTCGAGATATTACCAGATGCTCCAGGAATAATGGGCCTCTTTATTGTTGAAGCTGGCATCTGGAACGCGATGGTTTGCTTGGAGCCTGTTATACCCCTGTTTATGTGCCTGGACGATGGAAAACGTTGGCTTGAACCTGCAAGTTTCAAGGATACACTTTTAACCCAACGTCATAACATTATATTTTCATATTCCATAAGTTGGGATACCAACCAGATAAATCAACGTTCTGTAACTTCCTCTGTGATGGCGTGAGAGATGCTTGCTTAAGCCTATAGGCTTACCACAGACGTGAATATAAGTATATAACCAGTCTGTTAATATAATTTAATAAAATTTCAATTCATTAATATTAAAACACTAATAAAATGATGTTAAAATTTAAATTATATATAATAAATTTAAAATTATATAGCCGCCCGTGCTTTGCACGGGTTTAAGGCTAGTAATTATAATATTTTTTAATGAATATAGCGCTCAAAACTTCTTTTGATAGGATATAACCCTCGAGTTTAGTAACACTATTATTGTTGTGGCGGTGTGGCCTTGTAGTAATTTGGACAAGCCCTATTACTAAACTCAAGACTCCACTCTATAAACGATAAACCCTCGTCGCGATTCTCCCCGCAATCTACACACACTCCTCCATCTCATCACAATCTATACTTACACCATGGGCGTCAACAAGATTCAACTCGAGTGCGTTTTGTTTTATTCTCATCATTCTTTTGTTTCTTCATTGTTTTTACATGTTAAATTAATATTGTTTAAATTAGGGCTATTTGTGATTTTATGCTTTTAGGTTTTATTTTTTGATAGTACGAGCAATTTGGTGTTTTATACGCGTTACTGAGATGTACGGATGATTATTTATGTGTATTTATGTGTGTGAGAGAGAGAGGGAGGATAGGGAAGCCTACTTAATGTTGCCTTGCTGGATGTGTGAGAGACATTGTTCTAAAAATTGGTGATTAATTAATCACCAATTAATCGACCGCTTATTAGATACCCTATTAAATACCCGATTATTTAATTAATCATCCTATTAATTCCGATTAAGTCCAATTTGCGCTTTTTACAACGCGAGGGAGGGAGGGAGGGAGAGGGAGGATTATTAGCTAGGGAAGCCTCCTTAATGTTTCCTTGCTGTATTATAAAAAATGGACTCATGTGCCCTATGAACCGTTTTTTATCTGAGACCTTATCATGCTAATAATTCATTGTTTTTATTACTTGATCTTTGAGGTCTATAAGCGTTATTTGTATTAAGTAATTTGGAATTTTTTATAGTTTAAGAAGATTGATATCTCGGGGGATTGTCGGGTCCATTTTAACTAATTAACCTTGCAACTGTTTCCAGAATAGAACTAATATCAGTTAAATCCAAGCAATAAGAAGCTATGGAAGCCTCCTTAGTGTTGCCTTGCTGGATTATAATTTATTTTTATTTGGGGAGTCTTTACTATTGTCTTTCCTTTTTATATTGCCATTTATTGGAGTTGCAGTTTGATCATATAGAAATCACAATTGTTGTTCTGCCTTGAAATTGTATAGAACCATCTGCTGACAATAATGTGATCCAGTAAATTTCATTTGCTTGACAATGCTTGACCAATTGTTAGACCGGAGGAGTTCATTGCGTTTTGTATATATTTCGCTTTATGCTATAAAACATTATTTACTTTACATCTTCGGAAACATTTTCTTTTTTGCAGTGCTGAAATCGACAAGCAATTTCTTGCTGCTCCGGTAAAATCTGCTGTTGATAAGTTCCAGCTTCTTCCAGAATTTTTAAAGGTAATATTAAAAAAACCTTGCGTTTTGTTGGATTTTTAGGGGATATGTTCCAATGTTTAGTCTGATTTCGTCTCGTTATATTTATTATCTGTTATGTGTCAAGTTGTTCAGTTCGGATTATCACATTGTTCCATGTTTTTGAATCAGCAAGTTATATCATTGTGTGTTATTGTTCCATTGTGATTCTGAAGGAGAATGATAAAAAGCTGCAGCTCGTACACTTTAGGATACAGAAACATGAAGCTCTGTTGCTCGTCTTCTTGTAGACTTTTTATATAATTGCAAACTATTTGGAGGAAAGTGAAAAACATTTAATGAATAAAACTATGAAGTGCCTTGTAGCTTCAGGGTTTATTGACATTGTTATTTATGTTTTTAAAATTTGCTTTCCAGTTTCACCCACACATCTGGCAGAACTTGGAAGTGAGAATGTGTCAGTGTGGTTGTTGGAGGATGAGATTATTAGGTTTTGAGATCTGATATGCTCCATTTTAGATAGCCACTTAGCAACGGCATGATGTGTGATATATTTAAAGTTGCAGACAGCCAATATGATGTCCACTAATGATAGTTCTGTCTTCTTTTGGAGCTGTAGGTGAGAGGCTTAGTGAAGCAACATCTTGACTCTTTCAATTACTTCGTCAGGACAGGAATGAAAAATATTGTGCGAGCCAATAAAGAGATAAGATCCACTGTTGATAAGAATGTTTATCTCAGGTAACACTTAATTTTCTTCTCCACCATGCTTAAATTATTTTACAATTTGTTTGTACTGAATTTGCTATGAGATTCAGAGTGAATATTTGTCTGTTCCGTCTGCCTTATGCATGCTTACAGATATAAAAGTGTTCGTATTGGTGAACCTTCAGTGGTAGTCAATAGTGTCATGGATCAGCTCAACCCTCACAGATGTCGTTTATCTGACATCACGTAAGTGTCTATCCCTTTTTTATTTCGTGAGCACTTTTTGGGAGAAGAAATGTGCCGTATTTGGCGATTCATTTGGCGATTCATTGTAGTCAACAAATATTAGTTTTGAATTACAGTTTTTTTCATAAAAACTGAATTGTTCCTAAAAACATAATGTTCCCTTCTGGTGTCCATTTTCAAAATTTTGTATCATGAAATTTGTTGGCATCTTCACATGTTATATACTGACACAATTAGAGGTTAGTGTCCCAAACTACTTTTGCATATGTAGTCAGTCATACTCATACAAACTCCAAGCAATATTTTTTGACTTTGCAAACTCTAGCATTTTATGACTTCATGGTGAATTCCACATGGTTATAGGTATGCTGCTCCAATATTTTAGTGTTTTATTATTCTCATTTACACATGGTTATAGGTATGCTGCTCCAATATATGTTGACATTGAATATGTTACAGAAAGTAATGGTAAAAAAAGCGTAGCGATTAAGGTAATTTTTTTTCCCATTTCAATGATACTTTCACAGTCATAATTATACTCTAGCAAAAGATCTTACTGTTTGTGTTCTCAGAATGACGTAATCATTGGGAAAATGCCTATAATGTTAAGAAGCTGCTGCTGTCTCTTATATGGGAAAGATGAAGAAGAATTGGCGAGATTGGGTTAGTCAACTGAGAATTTTGATGTAAACATTAATATTAAACAAGTTAAATATATATAGTTTACAGAGTGCACTTTTGGTAATTATAAGAATTTCGAGAATCATTTGTGCCTTATAACTCTGTATACCCAACCATAACATAGGCAATTAGGCATTCAATAGGATTCATGGATCTAGGTCTAGGTATAATGTGCAAGCAGGCAAGACAATGAAGTATAGTTTTCTCTTCGCATTAGGTAAGCATATAAAAGTTATTATGGCAATAATAATTGCAATCTCTCAGCAATATATATGTGTGTGTGTGTGTGTATGTATACACACACATATGCATAAATTGTAGTGCTCCAATTAAATTGTATAAATTTTAATATTTGTTTCATTGTTTTTCTTCCATTATGCATTGCTAAATTTCTGGAAGTTGTATATAAGATTATTTTATCAGTAGGCAGCAGGCTGGTTTTGATGCTCAATTGAGTATCTGGAACAGTTCATTGTAACGTGTATATATTATCTGTAGTTTTTTGTTGTTTCATTTACTCTTTGATGCTAATATTTCTTTTTTCTTTATTAGGCGAGTGCCCACTTGATCCTGGAGGATATTTTATCGTCAAAGGAACAGAAAAGGTAATTTCTTTTTACGTGATTCTAGAACTTTTATAAAGCTTAACTTGAATCATAAAATTTATAGATAGAAGGGTGTTAGTAACGAGAAATTATAAATTACTTCCTTTGCATGACTACTGTGTTTTCTTAGTTTCCAGTTTTCACTGAGGTTTTAGAAATGAGCATCCTATTATCTATTGATTTTGTTGTTGAGGAGTTCTTTTTTCATTCTCACATAATTTTGTAAGTACAGATTTTCATGATTCAGTGATTGTTTTTTAAATTTTCAATCGATATATATGTATATATATATAGGCTCATGATCAAATAGAAACCACTTTTAAAATAAAAACTAGAAACCAATACAGGTTAGTGATATTCTCAGTACAATTTAGTGATATTCTCTTTAGGATTTAGTGATCAGTGTTGCAGGAATTAGTGAAAACTTGCGGGAACTGCCCAGAATCTCTAATATGTTCCAGATTTTGCTCAGAATCTCCAGATCTGTTGACGTTTTCGATTCAGATGGTGGCGATGGTGGTGGAGATGGTGGAGGTGAAGGTGGAGATGGAGGATGATGATTGTAGCGGAGGTTTGGGTGGCTTGAAATAGGGGGTTTGAGCGTTGCCGGAACAGTAGAGGCTCCCCCGCGTTTTGAGGTTGAGCCGAGGTTGAGAAAGAAGTATGAACGGGGCTGAAGGAGGTTGAAGCAGCGACCAAGATGGGGCTGGTGAAGATGGAGGTGGAGATTGTGTTGTTAGAGAAATAATGGAGGTGGAGATGGAGGTGGTGGTTATGGAGGAGGCAGACGGCATAGAGCTAGTGGTGGTTATGGAGGAGGCGACGATGGAGGTGGTGGCAGTGGCGGATGTGGAGGCGGGGTTGGTGAAGATGGAGGTGGAGATGGGGTTGTTTAAGAATTTAGTGGTATTTGCTTTAGGATTTAGTGATATTCCAGCTTGGTTTTTAGTTTCTAGAATAAGGAGGTTTCTATTGGAGTAATACTCTCTCTCTATATATATATAAGTCTTACTCCAATGGAAACCTCCTTATTCTACAAACTAGAAACTATCACTAAACTAGTATTGTTGCCCGCTCCGCTGGGCTATATAAAAGATTATATATATGACTATAAGAGAAGAACATGCACAATACGTCTGATAACAAAAGATAACATAAGTTAATCCAAATACATATTTGGATAAAATTACAGACTGTTGTTTGTTAGTGCAGACACAAATAAAATTACACCCATGTACTCATGGACAGAGCAAAAGAGTTTTGCAGCCATTTTACTGTTTCTGAGTAACGGTTGATGAGTCTAAGTTGTCTTCTGTAGCGCCTTGAAGATGATAGTACGATGTTGTTGTTTCAGTTGGGCAACACCTGGTAGATGCCCTTTGTTCTTCTGTTTTTCCTGAGTTCACTGTGTTGTCCCGTTTGAATCACATGCAGATGTTTCTTACTGAGTACAATTTAACATTCTTCTTAACGTTCTCATCACAAATTTGCAGCATGATTGTGAATGTTTGTCTGTAAACTGCCTCAACTGATTTGGAAAGAAAGCCGGAAGAGCTCCCTGGAATTGTTTTGAAGAAAAGAATTCTTTCAACAATCAAATTATTTGACAACAAAAACAAAACTTGTTATCTAAAAGGGAAAACAAATTTCACCTCCGGTATAACATCTCTGGCTCTGTAACCTATGAACCTATGAGGCTCGTAAACCTCACGATCACTGATTATAACATCCAATTTTCCAGTTTGATCGTAAGCCACCACATGAAGCCTAAATCTAAAATTGGAATAAACAACCATAACATTTCCATGACTGTTAAACATAGTTATATGAAGATCTGAAGAACCAATACCTTTTCTCGGCATGAGGAACTATCCTTGCACACAAATCACAGTAGAAAGCAGCAAAGCAATGTAATATAGATAGTAATTAACTATTAATCGTCGTGGATATGTATCGGTGATTGAAGCATTGTCAATGGATGAATGACATAATAATCGGATTTGCCACTAACTCTTGAGTTGGGATCATGTGTAAGCAATGGTAGTTCTGGATCAACGTTACTTGGTACAAAGAAGGCAGGCTTGGAAGGCACCTGCAGAGTGAGAGAAAACTGTTAAGCATAAGTATCACAGAAGTCATGGCAGGTCTGTTTGTAACATTTTCTTGCACACATAGTAACCCCATGTTAATACATCTTATCATTTCGCGTATTGATGTTGGATTATTTCTCAGTACTGGATCGATAATATTAGTGTTGCAGTCCCTTTTTGCCAATTCTTCTGGGCATGAGAAACATAAGTTTAATCAGATACAAATGATGCATTATATTATGAATGTGATCAAGTATGCTAACTGAATGCATTCAGTATAAGAAATCGATGCATGAACTCTGTGAAAACTAAAACTTCCACAACTTGCAAGGTCTGCAATATCATCTACATTTCCAAAACTAAATACTTCAAACTTAACCGAGAAATGTTCATGCATTACATACTTAGGTGCCATATATCCGCAAAGGTATATACTATTGTTACTATTATATTTAATTCTTATGCTACAATTTGGTCAGAAGACTTACTATGTTCCCACAATTCTATCTGTAGATCCTTGAGTTTCATCCAAATTGAATAACCTTGTAATTCGTTGTTAGTGCATGAATGTGTGAGTAAATTCCCAAGTTAATAAAAAAAATTTACCCGACAGTCAGAGACTTCTATGTGCTCTGCTCTGGTAGTTTGTATTAACTTAACTTGTTATCCACCACTATTATGTTGAAGCAGGTGATTCTTCTACAGCCCTAGTTACATCCCACCAGAACTTGATTAGCCAAACTCTTATTCTGTAGTCATATTTGTTGTGTTTAGTTGAGATGATACAGTATATTTTGTTGAGGACATGTAATGAAGTTCTATAAAATCAAATTGAAACTATTGTTGTATGGCAGTGAAACCTTACAACATACTCCTAAGCAACCTGGGTGCACGTCAAAATATAGGTGCCACAAAATATTAGCACATAAGTTATAAGTGAACTAATGCAGAATATCTTGTTGACATGAATATCTGCAAATATCAAAATTATAAATGTAGTTTCCAGGATTTTGAAGTATCTGCAAATATCAAAATATGAAAAATTAACAGAAAAGAGGCTATAACATGAATAATACTCTAAACATGAACACTACATGTTTGGCCAAGCACACTCAAACTCCCATTAAAAAAATGTATAGCTATCTTATGTTTTGTCACAACCATCATAAAAAGGCCAAACTCCATGATCAATTTAAAAAAATGAAGATACCCAAAACATAGTAGGGTCCTGTTCCACAGCAACCGCGTGTTAGATAAGGGTTATCTAACACACTGTACGGGGGCCATTGGATTTATATTTCAAGGGCTCAGATCCAATTTTGGGTTTTTAATGTATCCGCGGTTATTTTCCGCGGAAGGGAAAACTCCCTATCCGCGGTTATTCCGCGGTTTTTTATAGCGGATACATTAAAATCTCAGATTGGATCTGGGCCTTTGAAATATAGATCTAACGGCCCCCGTACAGTGTGTTAGATAACCCTTATCTAACACGCGGTTGTCAAGGAACAGGACCCAACATAGTATAGGCATATACAAAATAGTCAACTTACTAATCAAAACTCACATAGTCGCACACAAAAGTTACTTGAATCAACTGATGTCACACAACAGAGTTCTAAAAAACATGAGAGCAAGAAACAAAGGTAGCAGTAATTACAAAAGCTACATGAACAAATACTCTGCAAAATTTACATACACTTAGAACTATACTTTCATTTAAGCGGAAAAAGTAGAATACCTCTTCTCGCAGTGTGGAACAACTTCTAATCAAACCTCTTCATAATCAAACACCTCGAGTATGACAAACAACAAAAATATGCATATAACCAATTAAACCTTCAATTTTCAAATCTCAGTATATATTATCAAATTATGAAAATCAATAAACATAGCATGACAAAGTTTGTGTACCATCAATAAAAAATATCTAAAAAGTTAAAAAATTTACCATTTTTGTTCTTTTGGACAAATCATCAAACACTTTATCAGCATAAGTTTAACCTGCATGTATAAAATAAAGAAATTATTAGGAAACTAATAGTTGAAATGGAGATTATATTGAAGAAATACTATGAATATAAAAGAGAGAAACGTGACAAAGATCACGGGGGTAGAAGAAGGAAGAATGAAAAATGAGAGAGAGCATAAACATCTTCTTTTAATTTGAATTCTTGGAAGACGTGCCTTGCAGATTCATTTACAAACTGTAAAACTTTCAAAAAAAGTTAAAACACAGCAGAGGTTTAGCTTCCTGAGAAAGCCTCTTTGATTTCGGTTTGAATCATCTTTGCTTTCGGTTTGAATTAAGAGTAATTATTGCTTATAACAAAGAAATTAATTGTAAGTGAGAAATTAATTATAAATGAGAAGTAATTCTTAATCGTGTTTTGATTCTAATATTTTTTTTGTTATTACAATTTATTAGACTTAAAAATTATTAATATAATAACAAATTAATATAAATTATCTTTTAAAGATTTTCTTCACATATTTTTAAAATAAAATTTCGAAAATAGAAATAAATTATTCGCCAATAATGGGTTTATAAGACAATCCAAACACCCAATAGTATTGAATCTTAATTAATTACTTCATTTATTTTCAAATATAAATTTGTTATTTTCAAGTTCATTAAATTCATTATTAAATTCGTTATTTTCAAATTCTCTGAATAAAAAAATACAATTAATATTGTAATTTTAAAAATAGAATTTTGAATAAAAAAAGTCTTACAAATATGTGTTAAAAAGTCAAACGACCTATATTTCGAAACAGAAGGAATAGTAATTAATATTAATATATATCTATTTGTCCAAAAATCAGATTTTGTGATTTGTGCGTTTGGATAAGTTTTTTTATTGTTTACAATTATTGGCTCTAAATATTATTAATATAATAATAGATAATAGATTATTATAAGTTATCTTTTAAAGTGTTCCTCTACATATTTATAAAATAAAATTTTAAAAATAAAATAAGTCATTAAAAATGTTAGGATTTTTAATTTCACATGTTTTAGCTTCTAATTTGTTACACAAATTATATGAATAAGTTGACTTATAAGTTCAAAAACTCGGCCAAATATCCAATAAGATTGAATCTTAATTAATTAATTACCCACCTATTTTGAAATATAAATCGTTTGACTTATATACAAAGAGGTAACATGATTTATTATATAGATTCCGTCTTTTTTTAGTTGTCATTTTGATTTTTTACAAGTGATTTAAGATGATTAAAAAACATACTTCCACCTATTATTTTTAAAATAATTTGAGTGAGTAGGTACAAATTGGGGGGAGGGGGAGTTTAGCTTCCCGGGGAAGACTCGCGCAGCCTGCTTTGTTTTTTAAAATAAATAATTGCTTAGTTTTTTGTATTGTAATGATTTGGTATGTAATTAAGATACATTGGTCAATAACTGCATCACGTGTCCATTTGTTGTACATATGGTAGTGGAAGCAGCCACGCGTCGTCATTACATGCAGCAGAAAGAGAATGGCACGCTCGTAATTAAGCAAACATGGAGGGGTAGTTATTTAGGCTGTTTTCAGTACTATTGGAAATAGGCAACAGCAATTATAATGTAGATTGATTGTAAAAAGAATATCACTAAATTCTTAAACAATCCCACTTTCTCCTTCTTCTCCAACCACTTCCGGCAGCTTCACCCCGCCACCCCTGCTAAGTCTCTACTGCTCTCTCCACCTCCGTCCCGCCTGAACCTCCATAACCACCACCTCCATGTCGGCCTCCATTATTTATATCACCACCAAATCCAACCCCCCTCCACCGCCCTTTCGATTCCACCTCCACCTCCACCTCCACCTCCATCTCCACATGCACCTTCGTCCTCACCTCCACCTCGATCTTCCTCACCTCCAATACCATTTGCCCATCTTAATGCGGATTTTAATTTCAAATCCGTAAAAGAATATCACTAAATTGTACTGAGAATATCACTAAACTGAATTGGTTTCTAGTTTTTATCTTAAGGGTGGTTTCTATTTGATCATAAGCCTATATATATATAGAGTCTTACTCCAATAGAAACCACCTTACTCTAGAAACTAGAAACTATCACTAAATTTCAAAGAGAATATCACTAAATTCTCAAACAACCCCACTTTCCCCTTCTTCTTCTCCAACCCACCAACCCAACATCTGCCTCCACCCCACTTCCGGCAGCTTCATCCCGCCACCCCCCCCCCAAGTCTCTGCCGCTCTCTCCACCTCCGTTCCGCCCGACCCTCCATAACCACCACCTCCATGTCGGCCTCCATTATTTATATCACCACCAAATCCAACCCCCTCCACCGCCCCTTCCGTTCCACCTCCACCTGCACCTTTGTCCTCACCTCCACCTCGGTCTTCCTCACCTCCAATACCGTCTACCCAGCTTAATGCCGATTTCAATTCCAGATCTTTGCCAAAAACGGCCGGATAGAGCTAAAGGCTTCTTCCATGTCCACCACCTCCATCTCCACTCTCACTATCTCCACCACTGCAACCACCACCTGAATCGGCAACTGGAACAGATCTGGAGATTCTGAGCAGTTCCTGGAGCAGATCTGGAGATTCTGGGCAGTTTCTGCAAGTTTTCACTAATTCATGCAACACAGATCACTAAATCCTAAAGAGAATATCACTAAATTATATTGAGAATATCACTAACTTGTATTGGTTTCTAGTTTTTATTTTAAGAGTGGTTTCTATTTGATCATGAGCCTATATATATATATGTATGTATGTCAAGATATATAAAGCGCTGGTCAAAAGAGTTGAAAGAGCGTTATATGTCCTCAGCTCTAGTTGACTATTTTAAATAATGCATCGGACAATATTCATCTTGACTTTACCATCATTTGCTAGGTGATTTTGATTCAAGAACAACTTTCCAAGAACAGAATTATTATTGACACCGATAAGAAAGGATGGTAAGCAGATTCAGATAATTGTTTCTTTGTTATTGTAAACATGTTTCATTGTTATATATTATTTTATTGATTTGACCAACCTTAGAGAAGAGTCTCGGGATATGGGTAGCGTAAATTGAGAGGATAAACATTAGAGTGATAAACTGAAAAGTGTATTTTAATTATAAAAATTATCTTCTAATAAATTATCCATATTTTTCAGGCTTGATACCTTTGTTTTCTTGTGGAATGTGAAAACAAATATCTTAAAAAGTAATAGATATTACTAGTTAAATGGTAGATATTTTCTAGGGTCCCATTTGTTGTCAGTACTGGGTAGTTTCTGAATGGAAACACCAAACATATGTTGTTAATAGAACTTATTAAATCATTCTGCAGTCTCTGCACTCTGTGTATCCCATCTTAGGAAGCCAACAGTAGATAACAGGCTGACATTGTGTTTAACTTGTGTGTGCCAGAACTAGATTGAAGAAATTAGCTTTAGAATATATGACGCCACAACTAGATGCAATAAACTAGTTATAGAATAGATGACGATGAGTGTTTTCTCAAAAACTTTGTGAAAAAGATGAAAGCAAATTAAGTGATAGCCAAACGCTATTTTCCTTTTATCATTTGGATTGTAACATCCCTAAGATCATGATAGTTACTTGCATGACCTGTTAGAGAATGTATGGTTTCACTTAAATTGAAAAGAGGAAAAATTTTGATACAAGAACTTAAATGCTGCTGATGTTTTTAACTTCACTACTTATGCGAATCATACATGAATATATAACTTGCTGCATACTTTTTGGAGTTGTTAGAATGAACTGCAGCAGAACTAACTTGTCGTACTGAGTGTATCGAGCAGGGTTCCAGGAGGGCAAAATGTATGAGACCTTACCCATACTCAGAAGAGTAGAAATTCTGTTTCCACAAAGGCCCCTTGCTTGAAGAATATAGAATACAATAATAAGAGCATTTTATAGGAAAATGAGAGACAAACATAAGAACACGGTATAAAAGATAAGTGACAACAAACAAAAATTCAACATCTGGACATAAAATAAAACAAGAAAAGAATAATAAAATACACATCTGCAAATAATATTAGAAGGTATTTTTTCCAAATCAATAGATAATTTGGCTTTTGTATGCAGCAATTGTTGTTTTATTCAGCGTGGCTGATCTCTGCTATAGCTTTCTATGAATTTCATTCTTTAAGATAGGATCATTTTATACTTCTGGCAGATTAGGCCATTGACTGAGAATATGATGATTTATTTAAATGCCCCTATCTTGCAAATTCATTTTAATCACCATACTATCAGTAAATTAATTATGTTTCTCCTTTTAACACCTCTTTAGTGTCCAAGCCTCTGTTATGAGCAGTACTGAAGCACGAAAAAGTAAAACAGTTATAGTGATGGAGAAAGAGAAGATTTATTTGAGTCTGAACCAATTTGAAAAGAAGGTAAGCCTCTTACTAGTTACAAATCAGTTTGCTTCAAGCCCTTGTGTGTGACAGTTAAAACATTTCTACATTTAGTCTGTTAATTTAAAAAGAGTTATAAGATTTTATTGTGATTTTATAGGTGCCAATTATGGTGGTTATGAAGGCTATGGGTATGGAGAGTGACCAAGAGGTTGTGCAAATGCTTGGAAGGGATCCTCGATATGGTGCATTACTTTTGCCATCGATTGAGGTGAATTTATTTTGGTTGTGATTTTCATTATCCCTTGAAATAAGAAAGGAAATAAAATGAGAGAACACTTACAAAATTGTTGGTTCCTTGTGGAAAAACTCCAATGGAATTGTTTTACGTGGAGTTCTAATATATATGTAGTTAATATGTAAAGTGTCTCTCAAACAGTAGTACTGTCGGCTATTGCCTTATCTCATTCGTTAATTGCAATTTTATGAGGTTTGTCGCGGCTGACAGTATTTTATTTGCATTAGGAGATCAATTTTTTTTTTATTAATTTCTGTTTATTTATTGTAGAGTAATTTCGTTTGTTTCTAATTTCAGGAATGCGCACTAATTCACGTTTACACACAACAGGAGGCCCTCGAATTCCTTGAGGGAAAGGTTGGCTTACTTGGTGTAAATCGATTAAAATTTGATAGTTCTGTTTTAGTTAAACCTCATTTTTTTTTATTTTTAGTGAAAAGATCCTTGTTATCAACTTGGATCAGAGAACTTCCTCAATGCAATAGGTGACGCATTGTAATTTTTTTAATTCTTCTTAATGATGTAATAATCTGTTTTGTATTTGCAATTTTCAGGTAGCAAAGTCACGTTTTTATAGTGCTTCGGTTGAAAAGGTCTCGTCTTCTGTACTTGCATTTTTTAAAATTTTACTTTCTTTCCGGTAATATATCAGTTAACACTTTTCATTGTGGCGAGCAGGAAGGTCGAGCTTTGGTTATCCTTCGTGATGTATTTGTTGCTAACATTCCAGTAAGTTACAGTTTTTATACGTGAATAAAGACATTTATGTTGCATTCTCCTCTGTAATCTTCTTCTTTATGCAATGTGTGCATGATATTTATATGCAGGTTCGAGAAAACAATTTTCGATTGAAGTGTATGTATGTGGCTGTAATGATGCGACGCATGATGGAAGCAATTATTAACAAAGATGCAATGGATGACAAGGTAATTTCAAGAATCTTGTTAGCATATTTTTTAACCTTCGGTTAACGGATTACTTACGGAATTGGTCTACTATAAATAATGCTGTCAAGTAAAATTACTGAATATTGATTTTTAGTTATCTTCAGTATGCATGGATCTGTTTTTAGAGAGCATTAAAAAGTTCCCTTTCTTTACCTATTGCCATAACCAGAGATGTTTGGGAGTGAGAATTAAAAGTTTCCTGTGCGACTATAACTCAATATTTCAGTTCCTCTGTATCATTCTAATGATTCACAGTTGACTCGAAGATCTGAACTATATACTGATTGGGTATGGCCATATAGGAAGAACTCGTGCTGAGTGATAGGATAATAAATTTTGTGTCAAATCTTGTTACTTGTACTAACTGTATTTTAGTAATAAATGTTTTTAGTTTTTGTAGTTAGTTAAATGTTTTACACCAATTGAATAACATATATTTCTACTTGAGTACATTAAATCACATGGTCTACCGATCATGTATCTCTGGTGATCAGTTGAGCACTTGTAGGTACACCTTACTTTCACTTAAAAAGGCCTTGTACACTTGGTGAATAGTAGTGAAAATTGTTGTGCCACTATAAATTTGTGTATCCTTGTAACTAGATGACAGGAATTAAAACTGTTTCAAGTGTTGTAATATCTGTAGACTGATTAGTGATTACAAATAAGGTCTCTGAATATGTTATTTGGAACTTTAATATTAGCCAATATTTTTATCTTTCTAACCGAGCCTTGTATTTATTAGCTGGTAAAAGTTATTGAACTTTGATGATATTATGATTATTCTATGTGTGTGCATTTTGCTTGCTTGATGTAAGGCTTATTATTTTATACTTTGTAAAACATTAATCGAGTGCCATCATATTTTGGCATGATTGTCTAAGGCTTTACGATGGCTATGATATGCGCTACTGACCATGGTCTCTGCCAGTTTCACATTTGTGTTTTTTTAACTTTTTACATTTTTGTTCATTATGATTTCCTCGTGTAATAGGATTATGTGGGGAACAAAAGATTGGAGCTTTCAGGGCAATTATTATCTCTACTCTTTGAGGTAATCCTTTATATTGCTTAGTTTCTATAATAAAAAATGCAAGAAAAGAAGAAGTATAGTTTCCGTGTTAAATAATGGAACATGTATTACAGGATTTGTTCAAGACGTTGAATGAAGAAGCTGTGAAGGAGGTGGATGCTGTCCTCAACAAGCCAAGTAGATCTCGTTTTGATTTTTCTACCGTAAGTTTGCAAGAGATACATATTTGGAATCTTCGATTATATTATTGCCTGCTGTATTTATCTTCTGACTTGATGTTGGGCTTCTACAGTATATTACTAAAGGTAGAATCACAGTTGGTCTAGAGAGGGCCCTTTCTACAGGTAACTGGGATGTAAAAAGGTTTAGGATGCACCGGAAAGGCATGACACAGGTGTCTTACTTCTTCCTCCTTCCTTCATTATTCATTAAATCATATCTTAGGAGCCATGTAGGTTAAGCATACATATCTTTGCAGGTTGTTGCTAGACTTTCCTTCATAGGAACATTAGGTATGATGACAAGAATCCAACCACAATTTGAGAAGTCGAGGAAAGTTAGTGGACCTAGAGCCTTGCAACCTAGCCAGGTAATGCTAATGTAGTGAATTTAGAAATTTCTGCAGCTGGGTTATTTCCTTGTACTTATGTTTGATAGTGCTGTATTAATGACTTCCGCATGCAATGATACTGGTATATGTATTAAATCTTTTCTCTTGCAGTGGGGAATGCTTTGCCCTTGTGACACTCCAGAAGGTGAAGCATGTGGTTTAGTAAAGAACTTAGCTCTGATGACTCATGTTACAACTGATCAAGAGGAAGGCCCTATAATTTCTCTGGTAATTGTTCTGTCTAGTAGTTGTAATCCAGGGATGTACTAGAAGCTGGCAAGCTGCTATTGTTATGATGTGGGTCACATTTAATTGAAGTTTATTGCACCAAGTATATTGCAATTATAAGTCTTATGACTCATTTTCTAATCTATGATACATGCAGAAAGTTTAAGGGAAAGACATTTGTCTAAGTGTTGCGTTGGAGTCGCACTAATTTTCTTTCTAAGATGAACATAACCTTACTTGTACTTGGTTCCATGGACAAATTCTGTTCGTAGGACCTTGTTCACAATCATAAATACTCCAAATCCTGTAATTTATGAAGTAAAATAGTGACACTGATGCTATGCTTGTTTACCAGAGTTAGAACATCAAACATGTATCATAGACCATAATTTGTTACTATTGTTAGTCGAACTATTCCATCCTCCAAGAATATTAACTTTTTTAATTGTTTGAAAGGATACTTGCAGTAATACTATAATCATTAGAACTATATTGGAATTTTGGTATTGCTTGTTTCTCTCTTACTAGATTTTTATCACCCTTTCTTCTTAAGTTGCTTGTTTGTCAACATCTGAGTGTCTATATTCTTACATTGGGTTGTTTGTTTCTAATCTGTATAAATATTTCACTGGATCACTTCATCACTATAATTTGCCCCAGTTCTATCATTCCATGTTCTAAAGGTTCCGTTCTGTCCATTACTATTTCAGCAAGTTACTTTCTTTTTTGTCTAATCAAGTACATAAAGGAATAATTTTTTTTATATGCATAATTGAGTTGTCGTTTATTGCTATAGTTACCAATAAATTTTTAAAGTGTAATTGTTCTGTTCCTTTTTCCTTTTTTTATTGATTTCTGCTAATAACTGCCGCTACAGCCAAAATTTCTGGTTGCTCTGAGTTATATTTTAATAATCGTCTATAAAACATTGATCCTTTCAACTCATCATGTGCTTTACATTAATGTTCATACATCATATGCTTGAATTGTGTTAGTGCCACTGTTTGGGTGTTGAAGATCTGGAATTACTGTCCGCAGAAGAACTTCATGCACCAAACTCATACCTGATTATATTAAATGGGCTTATACTTGGCAAGCATCGGCGACCAAAGGTATTGTGCTTTGTTTAGGCATATATCAATATAACTGATTTAAAACTCATCTGTATTTTATAGCTGATCTTTATATTATTATTATTATTATTATCTTTTTGCATTATTAATGAAGAGCATGTCTATATAAATGCATCGTTATGTCTTTCTTTTATTGTCTAGCAATTTGCACAAGCAATGAGAAAGCTGCGAAGAGCTGGTAAAATTGGGGAATTCATTAGCATTTTCGTGAATGAGAAGCAGGTAACTATCATTGTCTCAGAATGTAGTACAACTTTTGAATACATAATATGTCTAGGAAGCATGGGTGCAGTACCCAGGTGCTGCACTGCGCACCGGGTGCGGTGCTGGTGCAGCGGTGCGGCTGGGTGCTGCGTGGTGTATGCCGTTGTTCGTGTCGGGGATTCACGGGGGTGCATCAAAGGGGGGGTTGGGAAGGGCATTTTTTGTAAGTTTGCAGTTATCTTCTCTTCCTCTTCTCTCCTCTTCCTTTCCTCTTCTCTCCTCTTCCACTCCTCTTCTCTTCCTCTCCTCTTATGTAGTTTTGTTTGTATATATGTGTGGCTGAGTCTGTATGTATATATGTATTTATATACTTGTAAACGTTGGGTAAGATAATGACTTGTATATGGGTGTCTTTTCATCCATATGTATATACATACAATTATATTCGTTTATAATTGTATAAAATATAAATGCACTTTGTAGTGGGCATGGTACGATGATGAACCTATGTATGTGACTATTTGGTTCAATATAAATGCTACTACTTTAATTTGTTAATTTATTATATATGTAATATATTTTTATTTTATTTTAAATTGCCGTACCCCCCGCACCCGAATCCCCGTATTCTTTTTGCCGAATTCCCGTATCCCCGCACTCGTGATTCATGCTATATGATCCGGGTAATTCCTTTAAGCACCTTCACATTTTAGCATGCAACTTAAAATAGTATTTTAGCTTGGGTTTTTAACCCACCTCGCATGATTTTCTCAATAATTTTGGTTGGTCCTGAGGTTGATTGTTGCCCCAAAGAAAGATAGGTTCCAACCTAGAAATGGGAATGAAGTGAAGATGAGTGTTAAACACATACTAGCTTGCTACTCGTCCGATGCACAAATCTTCTTCAGTACTCGCTCTGTCCCTCTCATTTCTTTACAATTTTCATTCACTTGACACGCATTTTAAGGTTTATGTATATAATTTCATAACTTAATTTCGAAATTTTATTTTCCTTTTTTATATTAAAATTTGAACATTAAACTTTAATTCAGAAGAAAAAAAGTTTAAAATATTTTATGAAACTATATTTTACAGGAGCACTAAAATGCGTGCCAAGTTCTCTGTCCCCAACGTAAAGAACTGATTTGGATAGAGGGAGTAATTTTAAGAAAATTTAATAATTATAAAATCATAGAATGATTTTATAGTTAATTACTTAATTTATATTATTAGAAATTTAATAACTACAGAGACTTGAAATAAAATAATTATAATAATACGTGGATGATGAGAATTGAGTCCTATTTGTTTGTATATTTTAGAATTAACAATACTATTACTTGTTTCAATATGTGGACGAGATTGAAACCTAATACATTTGGAATATATTTAAATATTAAAATATGTAATATCCTTTAGATTCCTTAATTATAGATCTCAAGGTTCTAATTTATCTTAAGATCTTTATTATTCTTCCTGGACCCATGTTTTACAACCAACCAAATGTACCCTATTCAGGTTATAATAGTATAGTCTATATTATAATCCAACTAAGTCATCCTTACAGCTTATGGTTTTAGGAGAGACAGTAATGTAGCATCTCAGTGATATTCGCTTTATTATTGATTGCAAATAGCTTTAGTTGTAGCGGCAGTATAACTCTTGTAAATATTCGAAGCTTGCTTACATTTCACCCAATTTTAGATTTCATTTCCTGAAGTGCAGATAGGATGGGATGACTAAAACGATGATGAATTCAGACATTCTTATTTAAAGCATTTGTATAATATTCCTTTACTTCAATACATTAGAAATAAGAATTAGTACTACACAACTGTAATTTCATCACATATCATTGCACTAGGAATTTTTTGTTTCACGTTATGCACAATTAGAACAAAATCACAGAATATCATACTATGCCCTGTTTTTGATAGGTAATTAAGACCCAGGTGGTAAGGATTAATTTTTTTATTTTTCGTCAAGTTGATTTATCTTTTCATGATCTTGATATTTTTAAATGCCAAAGTTGTTTTCAGTTGAATTAATGATAATAACAAATGAAACTTTGGCAGCATTGCCTCTACATTGCTTCAGATGGTGGCCGGGTATGTCGACCTCTTGTAATTGCTGACAAGGGTGTTTCAAGAATCAAGGAACATCACATGAAAGAGTTAAAGGTAATTTTTTTATGTCTATATTTCCAACATGTCCTTGTATGTTATGTGACAAACATTTTACTTTGTAGGATGGAATGCGCAATTTTGACAGTTTTCTACGGGAGGGCTTGATAGAGTATCTTGATGTTAACGAGGAGAACAATGCATTGGTATGTATTACTGTAGTGTATATCATATTTTTCTTTTGGGCACTGCCTAAACGTCATTCTTATTCTATATTCATTGCATATAGATTGCTCTATATGAAGGAGAGGCCACAATAGATACAACCCACATTGAAATTGAACCTTTTACTATACTGGGTGTTTGCGCTGGATTAATTCCATTTCCACATCACAATCAGTCACCCCGAAACACATATCAGGTTCTAGTTCGTTCTTTATAATGTGGACATCTGCATTAATTTTGATTTAAGTGTTTATTAAAGTGAACTTTTTGTTGGCATTATCCCATCAGTGTGCAATGGGAAAGCAAGCAATGGGAAATATCGCTTATAACCAGGCAAGTTGTCATTTAAAATCCTTACATTGACTTCACTTTTTTAAACTGAGTTGCATGAAGCCTCTCCCCACATATTCAACACATGTAGTTGACTTATGTATTTTCATTTACAACATGTACACTTTTTTTTTCTTAAAATATTATTTCAATTTAGAATTTTTGCTCCATTTGAAAGTCATCTTCACTTGTTTATATCCGCTGTTTGTAGTAAATGAAAACCCCTTGCACAAACACACAATTATGCACCTGTTTTTTTTAAGATCTACCGTTGTGGAGATTCTGAGCAAGAAAAAGCCACTGTGTATAGGGTATTGGGGTGGTAGGAAACTAGAGCAAGTAAGAATAAATAGATGCAGTGATGCACTCAAAGAGCAAATCTAATACAGTCATATTGTAGGAATTAAATGGACAGACTTCAGGAAGTAATAATTAAGTAATATGCTATCCTTAAAATTCTTTGTTTCGTCTCTTATATTCTTAGGATCATCTATAAGGGAGTATATATATAAGCATTTAAATGAACACCGTCAATAATTTCATATTTGAGTCTCCCAATGAGAGGAACATGAAGGAACACCTACCATAACCGGAGTAAAAAAACAAGTCGAAGATGGCGCCAATGCGGACTAAAATTAATGTTTTAACTTGAAGACAAGAAGTTGTGTGTAAAAAAAGTGCGAAGAACTCTATGTATCACGCTATCCTTGTGTCAAGTGTTAAGGGGAACACCTTTGTTACATGAGAGAAGTACTATCTGTAAGGATGAAGTTTGGTTCTCAATTACTATGATATGTTGTATCTAGCTTTAAGTTCTGGCATTTATATTGTTGGTTAATTCTCTTTCTTGTCACTTTGGCTCAGTTAGAGTCTCTCTGATTGATATATGGATTAACCTCAGTCTAGCAAGAAAAGAAATTGAATTTGTCTTCGTACTAACTTCCTTATCTTCTTATACTTGCAACTCGCAAACACTTAAATGATACCATTGTTTTCTAACTTATAGATTGTACTTATAGTCCACTGTTGAATTAGGGTCTTTCCACTGAGTGAAGTCTTTTTAACTCGATAACTTTATCTGCTGATTTTAAAGAATTCAATAATGTTGATTGTAAACAAGACACCTTAGGTGATATCTTCTCTTTCTCACTCTTCTTTGGGTTGCTGAAACATTGCTTGCCTGATGATTGTTTTTTGACTTCTTCTTGGCCATCTGCTTTACTTTCTCTGTAAGGAGCTTAGTTATGGTGATCCCATTTGCTCAACTGTAAAGCTTTCTTTGCCTTCAATGATCTCTCTGAAACGGGCGATACTGATAGTAGATTTTTAAATTCTTATTGTTTGGAGGGTTTAGATGCATTGACATCTAACATTTTCATATTTGTGAACGCTGTGCTGTAGTTTGGTATCATGTTATTAGTTTTAAAGTCTTCTTCATAGCGCTGACATACTATTTTTGGTGCTGCAACTTTCTGTCTGAAATGATCTTTACTTTCTGCAGTTATGTCGTATGGACACACTAATCTACCTATTAGTGTATCCACAAAGGCCATTGCTGACAACACGGACAATCGAGCTGGTTAGTGTATTGTAATTTGTGTTACTTTACCTGTCAGTGTACTGTCAATTTTTTGTATTTTTGGTTTGTGTATTATAATTATTTATTATTTACATTTTTAGGTTGGATATGACAAGCTTGGAGCCGGGCAAAATGCAACTGTTGCGGTTATGAGTTATAGTGGCTATGACATCGAGGATGCAATAGTTATGAATAAATCCTCACTTGATCGTGGTTTTGGCCGTTGTATAGTAATGAAAAAGTATTAAACTGGATACCTTTTGTTTTGAAGTCTAATCCTTTAGTGACACTGGGCACTCTCGGTTCTCTTGAACTTGGGTTGTATCAAATATATTCTGTTTAACATGTATGGTGTTTTTATTATAGGTTGTCTGCTGTGCACCAAAAATATGCGAACAATATGTCGGATAGAATAATTCGACCACAAAGAGATGGACGAAATGCCGAAAAAATGCAGGTAGTCTCCATCACCTGATATTACAACCAAAGCATTTTCTGTCTTAGTGTAACTTCTCATTGATGTGTTTTTAGCTAATAGATGAATTACATTAATATTATGTGGAGTTCACTTTCTCAATTCTTTTATTCATTTGATCTTCAACACACTGTTGAAATATTTTACTACTCCCTCTGGTCCTATATATAAGTCACTTTGACTCTTTACACACAAATCTAGGCATTTTGATCACATACTTAGAATTAATATTCTTAAAATTTTCTCTTCTAAAATAAAAATATATATCTTATATTTTAATTCAGAAAAAGGAAATTTTAGATTTTTTTTAAGTAGGTGGTCAAAGGACATAAAATTGTGTGCAAAAAGTTTAAGTGACTTATAAAAAGGACCAGAGGGAGTATATTGGGATAAGGGCAGATTACGAGCTTTCTTCTACAAATATTATCTGCTACAGCGACGATGCTGTGTACACAAAAGTGTATTTGATAGAATGTTGGGTTCCTCGTATGTGGTAGATCCAGGAACAATATAATGTTCTTGCAATTTTAGCCATTAATAAGGCGTGAAGTGCATCGAGGAGCAGGCTCCTCCTTGTAGTCTAGGCATTAAGCGCAAGTATTCACCTCACTTATATTATGAGAACTTTGTAAGTGTATGCAAACTCTGTTTGTGGGTGTCTGCGCAAATATCTATCACGTGGTCTCTTTTTTTGATTTCACCTCTTTTTAATCCAACTACTTTCAGCCTCTTCAGCTCTTTCTTTTTTTGTTATATAAAAGTACACTTGAATGCAACGATGTATCGACAGCTTACAAGTTCAGAAATGAATTAAAATTTTACCTTAGCTAAGGTCTTTTTACTTGTGCGAATATCTGTATTGGTAACTTACAGTATTTGTGGAAATTGCTACTAGGCTTTTGTGATTATTGACATATTCTACTTCTTGAAGGACTTTAATATCATTAAACTGATATTTAACATTATATATTATTTATATTTTGCCACCAATTTATCCTTATTTTAGATTTTGGATGATGATGGACTTGCTGCCCCTGGAGAAATCATTAGGCCGCATGATGTCTATATTTATAAGCAGTCGCCTAGTGATACGAAAAATACAGTTAATGAGCCAGTACCAGATAGGTATATTTGTATTTCCTGCTATATGTGTAGGCCACATGTTTATATGGATGGTAGGTCTTACCATAATTACCATGTGCAGTTTTTATAAAGATAGTTGGCAAACATATAAGGGTCCTGAAGGGGAAACTGCTGTGGTGGATAGAGTAGCTCTATCAACAGACAGGAATGCTAACTTAAGTATCACATTTATGATACGGCATACTCGTAGGCCTGAGGTAACTGATTTCTCTCTGATTTTTGTCATATTAACAATACAATTTCAAGGTAATGTGGTGTTGCAAGTATATTTATGTATTATATCTATCAGGTTGGTGACAAATTTAGTAGCCGACATGGCCAGAAAGGTGTTTGTGGTACCATTGTTCAACAGGAAGATTTTCCTTTCTCTGAACGTGGGATCTGCCCTGATTTGATCATGAACCCTCATGGATTTCCAAGGTAGATTTTATTTGAATGAATCATCAAAAGTGGTTTCTTATGATATACTTGTACACAGGTCACCATCAAGGTCATGACCTGATAGCACACTTTTTAGTGGTAGTATTAGGCAATAGATACACAATAATGAATAATAGCAGCGACATATTTTATTACAGGCTGGCCTTGAAATTCTTTTAAGAAAATCTTGGTATAGTTTTTGGTATATTTTAATGGCTAGTTTTTCTGTTATTACTGGTGTAATCTTTTACTTATTCTCCTTATAAAAATGGTCTATATCAGCCGGATGACTGTTGGTAAGATGATAGAGCTTCTTGGGGGCAAAGCGGGAGTTTCATGTGGCAGGTTTCATTATGGCAGTGCGTTTGGGGAACCTAGTGGTCATGCAGACAAAGTTGAAACAATAAGGTGCGTTTTTCAAAATGGGTTAATTTGTCTCACATATTTATGTTTTTCACTGATCTTGTTTATGGCAGTGAAACCCTTGTTAAGCATGGCTTCAGCTATACTGGCAAAGATTTCATTTATTCAGGTTTTTTACTTTAATTTATGAATCTTAATACATTATTTTGTTGAACTTACTTAATTTGGTTCCAAAGATTTTTACTCAAACTTTGCTAAGTTGAATTAAATTACAGGAAACCGAAGGATGTTAGATTATTGCGATTATTTTTTAATTGATGTTTCTGAATTTTGAGTCAAATTTGGTTCTGAGTTATGTTTATCAAGTACCATGCTGTTACTGCAAGAAATTGGGTTTTGTAACTCTGTCATTGTCACAAGCAAAATAGAAATATACGCTCATTGTATGGGCTAGTGCTTCATTGCAGATGGTGCCTACAGCTTTTATTTCATGGACACTATTCCACCCATGGAGTCTATGTTTCCATAAGAACATGACTGAATTCATTGCATAAAATTTATTTTTGACCAGATCTTTCTTTTGTCCAGGTATCACAGGTATGCCGCTACAAGCATATATCTTCATGGGGCCAATTTACTATCAGAAGTTGAAACACATGGTATGTCGGGAGGTCTTTTAATCTTGTAATTAACTTCTCTCAATTCTTTTGTAATTATTAGGGTACATTCCACCATGCACGATCTGTGTCTGTGATTGTGGGATTTTGATGTTTCCTCTTTTTAAGATAAAAACAGTCGTAATTAGTGCACATAGATGATTTGCATATAGCTATTCTTGATATACATTGTGCGCAATGCTAGTTATGAGGTAGAAGTTGCAGTGTAAAGGATTTTTAAGGTTGCTTTGCAACAGCCAGATAAAGCAAGTTCAATATAATACATGTATGATGTATATCTTTTTATGTCAAAAGTTATAAGCTTCTTCCTAATAAATAAGAAATTACTCGTTTACTATACAAAACTAATTTTAGAAAATTTGCCAAATGATTTATGAACAAATTGGATCCTCTAAAGAGTGGATATTTTTTTATTTTTTTTTTGTATAGTTTAAACAATGAGAAATATATATTATTAGTATCATTCAGTTCTGAAACGATTTAATACGTAGTGTATGTATCATTCATTAAGAACCAAGGTTTTATGGAGGTTAGTATGTTAATTGTTAGTCCCTCTTGTCGGTACTTTAGGGTTTGACTTTATGCACACATCTGAAATGCTTTAGAAGTATATATCAATGTTAATACATCTATTATTTTTGAAATAAATTTTAGTTGCTCATGTTTGATTCCAAAAAAGAAAATTCAGGTGTGAATTATCATAAATATTAGAGAGCCTTGAGAAAAGTGCAAAAGTCAATTGACCTTTAAATTAGTGAGATTATAATTGTTTGTGAATTCCTAACTGTAATGTGATGAAGAGACTGAAGAATGCAACAATATTAGCATTTCATTGATAGGAATATAACTTCTTGAGGCATAAAATGTGATTACCACCATATTTTTCTCACTATCCATGGATGTATCCAGTATCAGTTATTTTTTTGTTTAGGTGTTTATATCAGGCGATATCTGTCCACCTTTGATATGAGCATAACCTATGTGCTTGTGTATTGTATCAGGTCTTGGATAAAATGCATGCTCGAGGTAGCGGGCCAAAGGTCATGATGACTCGGCAGCCTACTGAAGGGAGAAGTCGAAATGGAGGTTCATATTTTAATAATAATCACGATTTCTTCACTCCATTTGTTCAGGAATTGATTTGGAGGTGTTGCAGGACTACGTGTGGGAGAAATGGAACGTGATTGTTTGATAGCATATGGTGCTAGTATGTTGATTTATGAGCGCTTGATGATATCCAGTGATCCTTTCGAGGTCCAGGTATGTTGTAATGCAGAATTGTTGTCTATATCATACCAATATATACATGTTCCACCTGGTGGCGTAATTCCATCAACAGATAGGGAACACAAGTTATATCACTGTGTAGTTAGAAGAAACCTGCTACCTGAGTTAAACATGTTAGTGAGGTATTGTGGAGAAATTAGCAAAAAACTACTCTGTCTATGTTCCATTAAGAAGAGTTGCAATTGCATATTATTTATGGTTGATTCTGGTTGTAAAGTCGTAATTTGTAAAAAAGTGTCCAGAAGGCATATTAGTGCAAACAACCTCCTTTTTTTTGACGGGGAACCTTTAGAAGTAAACCTCAGGTGTAGACCACCCTACTAGACCCCGGACGAGGTAGATCGAGTGCTTATGTAAGTTCAAGTGTTTTAAGGAAGTGTTAACACATATACTCTTATGTATTGTAAATAATAAAAAATATTTATGAAGTGGTTCTAAATTAAAGACACTCAGGGCATCATAACCAATATACTCTGTGTCCGGTAATTATAGTCTCATTTGACTTTTAAAAGACAATTGATCGATCAATTTTAACTAATGAAGTAAATATAGCATATAACTAATTTATACTCCTTCTGTCCCAACCATTTCTTCACAGTTTCTTTTTTGGAATGTCCCATCTAATTCTTTACATTTCAAAACTTATCAAAAATAGTCAATGGGTCCCACCACTCCCACTTTTTCTCTCTTTTCACACTACTTTTACTCCACTATCTCCTTTTTATACATTAAAAATCAATGGGTACCTCCACTTCACCCCCTCTTTTTTTTCTCTTTTCCACTACTTTATACATATTTCTAAACCTTCGTGCCCAAACCAAATGTAAAGAACTAAAGTTTTTGAGTAATCTACTTTAAGAATTAGTTTATAAATTATTAAACTAATAAATGAAAGCATTTTAATGACTAGTCGAATAGGTCAATTTGACTTTAAAAAGTCAAACAGAGGCAAAATTATAGGATGGAGGTAGTAGTATATATTTTTAAGTCTTGAAATATGCCATACTATTTTTTTTCCTGGAACTCAAGTAATAATAATAATAATAATAATAATATAGGGGATTATCATTTTAATGTATCTTTTCTTAACTATTTTATAATATGGTTTTTTTGTTAATGTATAAAATCTAGTTTTCAAAAATTGATTAAGATTTGAGCCAACATTAATTTTTTTTTTTCCGTTTATTATCTTTATGTGAAAATTAGTTAAAATAACATTTAGCTCTTTAATCTAGACTATATATACTATACTATAATAAGCAAAATGGGTAAAATTTGTTTAGTTTTTTAGTTTGGTCATGTTTTTTTGGTCATCCCTAAATTACCCTTAAAAAAGACAAAGAGAAAAAAATCCAACATTGAAAAACTTTTCCTTTATAATTACGAGTCTATATCACGTAGAGGTCTCTTGCTCTTACATCATTACACAATTTAAAGACTAAAAATACTTGTGATGTGCTGTAAGACAAAAACTCATCCTTTAAAATAAAATTTATTAATGTTAGGAAAAACGATCACAGATAAATAATGAATGTGTTTGTTGTTTATATTACTGATTTACGATAAAAAAATATTGTAAAAAATAAATTTTCAAGAATATATCAGTCGTTTAATATATTTTAGTCAAATTTTAATTCATTAATACTAAAACACCTACAAAATGATGTCAAATTTAAATTATATATAAAAAATTTCAAATTAAATACTCGCTCGTGCATCGCACGGGTTTAAGGCTAGTTATTGTAGAATCTTAGCATTTTTAGACAATAAAATTATATTAATTCCTACCAAAAAATTTCATTTTATTATAATAAGTCAACATGGGTATAATTTGGTTATTTTTTTTAGTTTGGTCATGTTTTTTTGGTCATCCCTAAGTTACCCTACTTAAAAAACAAAGAAAAAGTCCAATATTAAAAAACTTTCCCTTTGTTACTACAAGTCTACAAAACGTAGAGGTCTCTTGCTCTTGTATCATTAAACAATTTAAAACAGTTTCAAAGACTAAAAATAGTTGTGATGTGCTTTAAGACAAAAACTCCATCATTATCCTTTAAAATAAAATCTATTAATGTTAGACAAATATCTACAGATAAATAATAAAAATGGTTACCGTTTATACTACCGATTTACTATATTAAAAAAATATTGTAAAAGTTAAATTTTCAAGAACAAATATAATCAGTCGTTTAATATATTTTAGTCAAATTTTAAGTCATTAATACTAAAACACTGATAAAATGTTGTTAAATTTTAAATTATAAATAATAAATTTCAAATTATATACTTGCACGTGCTTCGCACGAATTTAAGGTTAGTATTTTATAATAATACATATATCAGCAATCACTTGAATCTCAAGACGTTCTTCAAATCAATAATATACTTTATTGAAATAGGTGGGACTCCTCCGAGAGCCATATATGAGACTTTCATCTCGTACAGCTCAAGCAAAACTTTTCTTTTAAATAAGAAATACATCAAAAAAGTAATTCATGTAAAAAATTTCTCATAAAAAATACTGAAATGTAAATTGGGTAAATAACAAATAAGTCATATTTTTAATTGCATGCCTTGTGAATTCGCTTTGGGTTGCCTCGTCCTTGCAATTTCTTATTTTCTCCTCTTGCGTTTATATTGGTATTACAGAAACTTAAGTACTTACACGCCCATGCCTCTAATAAGGTTTGAATGCTAAGGATTTAACAATCATGTATGCAACAGGTTTGCAGGAAGTGTGGTTTGTTGGGATATTACAACTATAAGCTGAAAGCAGCAATATGCTCTACGTGCAAGGACGGGGAAAAAATTTCCACCTTAAAACTTCCATATGCATGCAAGCTTTTATTCCAGGTTAGTGCAGTGTTTCTTTAAATTTTAATCCAAGGAGTACCGGGACATTTTTTTTGAATATATGTGAGACCTAGGCTCTTGGTATAATTACAAGCATAAAATCAAAAAGATGATTACTTCAGTTAGATTTTTTCTAATCTTTAGGAGTTCACATGTTTACTCACTGCCACCTCTTACAAAAAGAACCTAGTCCAAACGGTGTGGTCGAGGTAGGCCCATCAATTTGACACGTTACACGCTAACACGAAACGAAACGACACGAATAAAATGGATATGGGTTTTGATTTTCGATATACGGAACACGAAAGTACACGAACACAAAATTACACGATAGATTTTGTGTCGGATATTGGTTTTCAATTTGGGTACACGAAGTACACGAAATATTTGTGCATAAATTTTCTTATATATATTTTATAATATATTAAATATATAATTATGTAAAAAATAAATATTTATATGTATACATAGATATATATTGTAGATACATTAACAAATTTGTAGAGAATTGTATGCAAGCATAAATATATCGTTCATATTTTGTAAAATTATATAGGAAAATAAATATTAAAAGTATTTTTTGATTAAAATTATTTTAATATTTCTATATATAATGTACACGAAAAATACATGAAACATTTTGGATCGGATACGGGTTTTAAATTACGTACACGAAATCAATAACGGACGAATACGGGTTTCACCTTTGAGTACACGAAACATCAAAATACATGAAACGAAAATATACGAAACGAAACGATTGTCAGCTCTAGGTCCAGCCCAGGATCTATAGCTTCAGTTATCAAAGTAAACATTCTAATTATATGTTGTGGAGTGTTGGACTCCATGGTTTGGTTTTGTTTGACTTCTTAAGCGTGTGCCTAAACTTGCCTATTAATTTTTCCCCACATATGGGTTGATCTTAACTGTTAAAATAGAAGTACCTATTTGTTGGCCACAACTGTAAGGATTGATGACCTATGATAAGACATCTTTTGTACAACTTTGCATAGATAGTGGAAGTGAACAAGTTGAACTTATGACCACACTTTTAAAAGATTGTCCAATGTGTTTCCTTTTTCATATGTTAAGTGTAGCTAATTGGTTATAATTCTAAAGAGTTCCCCTGTATCTCAACCTACCAGGAACTACAATCTATGAATATTGTTCCGCGCTTACAGTTGACGGAGGCTTGATCAGTATACCTGACTCCAATGCTCTGAAGACAACGTACTGTGTTCTGGTATACTCAGTTAACCCAAATCATATATGTTAACACCTTAAAGTTTAGTAGATAAAAGATGTTTCTGTGAACTGCAAAATTGTAGTCTACACCTTTATTTTTATGTTATATGCTTCCAAACCGAACCTCTACTGTTGTGTGTGGTTGGGGTGAATGAAATGGAATGGAATGAGTGAAAATAAAAGGAAAAATAGAGGGCAAGAGGGATGACTTCTAAAAAAATGAGTGAATGCAAATTTTGTGTTATGAGATTTGGGTAGAAAATAGGTATGATAACGAATAGAGCATTCTTTTACAAAGTGGTGGGTTTGAGCTCTAGTTAAAGGTGATAGGAACTGAATGGTAGATGGAATGAAATAATTAAAAATTCTACTAAATTATAGTTCAAATTTCATTCCATTTCCTTCATTTTCATTCACCCCAACCTAACACAACACAAGTGTATTTATGCTAAATAAGAAAAGGGCCCTCTCTGATTGAGTACAACTTCTGAAATACAATGTGCAAAATGTATGGGGTTTTGGACTATACCAACCATGTTCCTCAAAGTGTTATGTATTTATTGAAAAATGATGATTTAACCAACTTCTGATTAAGAGCCGAAAGTGGAATGAAGTGTCTAGTCTTGTGAAAGCATTTGTCATTCTATGAGTTTCTAAGCATAGTCGTGTTTTGGGACGAAACCATAGAAGCTGGGGTGCGGCACCCACCGCTATTGCACATCAGATCTATTTGGGGTGTAGGTATTAGGGGTAGTAATTTTGGGTAACGGATCTGGTTCGTGTCGGGTTTGTTATACCCGGTCTTGTTTTTGGGTCAACCGGAACCCGAAATGGACTGAAAATTTCAAGCCAAACCCGAACTGTTATGTACCTGGTCAACCTGAATATTACCCCGCTGGGACCCAAAATTTATTATAAATAATTATTTACTTACGTATAATATAATAAAGAATATAAAATGGTACTTAATTAGTTGATATGTGAATAAAATTATTTAGTTAATATATAAATTAACCACACATGTATGCAATTGTGTAATATAAACTTATATATAATGCATATATGATAAAATTTTAGGGTTCGTCAGCCCAAACCCATCTTGATGTATTGTGTGTTACTCTATAGATTGTTGTGTCAATTGAAATTGTGTGAATCACATTTTAATTTACTGCTTGTTTCTTTTGCATGTTAATGATTATTTCTATAAATAAGTTACTTGTTGAATTACTCCAAGTATTACATTTAATATCATTCATTTTAGTTACTAAGGGGCTGTTTGGACAAGGTTAAAAAAAGTGACGTCTTGCTTAAAGTAAATAAGTGGATTAGAAGTGAGAAGTAAATAAGGGCCCATTTGTTTACAAGTGAATCACACCGTCTGAACTGAACCCTTCCTGATTTGCTCGTTCAGATTATTTGATCTAATCCACTGGACGACACCAAAATCTTCTTAACCACAGCTCCTCAAAATTCTGTCTGGACGGTTTAAATCCAGGCCTTGTGTTATTTTCTATGTACATTTATTTATATGCGTTAACACCTTCATGCATGCTTGTAATTTTATTCTTTATTCAATTAATATTTATTTTCAAATGTACTTCTTATAAAACTAAATATAAATTTTCTTATCTACAATAATTAATGTGTGTGTATATAATTAATCAAATTAAGATAAGAATATATAAATGATTGTTCTTTTAAAGATATTAAAAATTAAAATTTGAATATTATGTTATTATTAATAATTTCTGCATAAATTATTTTTTAATTTTATAATATCAAGCACAAGAAAATATAATCATAAATATCATGGTTTAGAAATTTTATCGATAACAGTATTCATTTTGTTTTATTTATGAAGTAGATATTTATAGAAAACATAAGTGTGTATTATATTATATTAGTATAATAAATTATACGTAAAAAGAAATTATGATTGTTGAACCAACAAAGTTCTCTAAACAGACAAAATATTTATATTTAATAATATATGTTATAAATAATAATTAATAAATCAAATTTATCTGGAAAAAAATCAAATTCAAGAATTTGTCATTTGAATAAAATAGATTAACAGACAACAATTTTTATTAACATCCAGATTATCCGTTCATTCAGATTTCAATCGTTCAGAAAAAATGATCCAGATTTAACAAATGACCCCTAAGTTAATAAAGTGTTTGGAAAAGAAGCAGGAGCTCTGAGAGAGAAGTTAACACTCTCAGCTTCTTAAAAGTGTTTCTACTTATTTACACAAACGGGTCAAGAAAAGCAGAAGCTAGAAGCAGCTTCCGCTTCCTCTAAGCAAATAGCCCCTAAGTATCTCTTTAGTGTGATTCTTGTATCCTCGTACCATGCACTCCTCACCTGCACTCATGCTTTCTAGGATAAAGCAAATTAAAAGGCACAAATTGAAGTTATACAAGTGTAGCTAGAGCCTAGAGGAGATATTTGTATTCATGATTTAATGGTTTTAGTTAGTTAAGATACACCATGGAAGCACACTCCGTGGTTCAATCTGCACCGCGAACAATTAAATGTCAATCTTTGCTTTTTTTGCAAACACATGGGCTTCTCAGCAATTAAATCATAATCTTAAATTTATATGACGTGTCAGCTCTCTATTCATCATTTTGTGCAAACATTTTCTTGAAACAAGGTATTAATCCATGACATGGCATGAAAATGTTGTTTGAACCACTAGTGTGTCTGTTTTGCCGACATGGTTTGCAGTGAAGTCGAGATAAACCAATGAGGCACACTCTGTGGTTCAATCTGCACCGCGAACAATTGAATGTCTATCTTTGCACTTTTTGCGAACACATGGGCTTCTCAGCGATTAAATCATAATCTTAAATTTATATATAAGATGTGTCAGCTCTCTATTCATCATTTTGTGCAAACATTTTCTTGAAACAAGGTATTAATCCATGACATGGCATGAAAATGTTGTTTTTAACCACTGGTGTGTCTGATTTGCCGACATGGTTGGATTTTTTATTTTTATTTTTTTTGCAGAAAATAATAGCATTATACTTGTAGACAGCCGTTCACAGTTTCAGTAACCTGTAAAGATGACATCCTACTGCAGCTTTCTGTTGAAATTAAAATCGCATCATAGAAGAGGCTCTTTGCTGTGGAGTTCAAGTAAAAGTTTTAGGAGTGCCCTCTCCAGAATGCAGTAATTCAGAGGGTTAAGTGTATATTCGGAATTTTGTTGTGCGCAGTTGAATACAATTTTTTCTTTTACCAGAGACGAGAATTCCATTGAGGTGATAACTAATGGGTAGGAGGTTTTGCTGTAATCCGCAGTTATGTTCAATAAACCAAAAACTTGTTATGCAGTGGTTAAAATATATGCTTTTTGTTTACATTTATTATAAGTTATGACATGTTATTATCTCTCATCCAGTTGCGGTAGGGATGAACATTTGGTTCAGATATATCTGGCTAATGGTTTTATCTAATATTATAATTAGAGTGCCATTATAATATGGTTTATTATTTGAAATGATTTAGTTGGATTTTTTGTTTTTTACCTAATAATAAAGTTGAATTAGTTTTGAATTGGAAATATGCTTTTAACCCTGATTTCAATTTGTGAATGTTACTATGTGTTGCTTAAATCTAATGCAGCTCTTGTGTCTGTTTGGGATTGTTAGAAGCTGCTATAACTAGGAAGAATGTGCTGGTGGATAAAATGGGGGAATAACTAATAAGTCATTAACTCTGGTAAAATAGATCCTAAAGTTGTCGAGGTAAAAGAAGATGCAATAATATATCTGAATTTGGATTTAGAAGCACTTATTTTTTCCTATATTCAGACATCAAATTCTAAATGTGGAACTCGTTAGCATAAATTATTTGGTTGTTCTATTTGGGGGGTTAGTTTTGTGCCTTGGCAAATGAAGGGTATTTCTTTATCTTTTTTGGGACAAATTGTTCTATGAACCCATTGTGCTCTAAATATAAATTGTAAATACACATAAATTATTCTACAGGTAAGAATTTACATTATTGTAATATATATATTTCGTTCTTTCGTTCTGTGCAGAATACATCAAGAAGGCTTTTGTACGGTAGATAAGGAAGATGATGCATGTCTTGTTATTCTTGTTATGTGAATGTCAATTTTGACAGAAAATTATGAAAAGTTAGTAAGAAAATACATGAATTTGTGAACACGAATTTGAAAGAAAAGATTATAAAACTGTCAAAATTGTATCTAATTAATCGAAAATTTGGTAAAACACATGATAATTATTTATACAGAGTTATTTTAAAATAATTTTAATTACGGTTTTTTTATGGTGTGCCTATGGGTACACAATAAACACTACTATGAGTTTGGTACATATTTATTGGTCATCTAATCATAAATAAGAATGCTCCTCCTGCATATACATCAAGTCCACCAATCAAAATCCACCAAATTTATCAACTTTAGTGCTTAATGTGTGCCTATGGGCACACACTAGAAAGACCCTTTTAATTAATATTATATGATAAATGAATAGATGTTCATGCAACTGCTGAACATGAACATGCCTCGTAATCATCAAGCATGTTATATGATAAATGAATAGAGATGTTCATGCAACTGCTGAACATGAACATGAACATGCCTCCTAATCATCAAGCATGTTATAGATATATTTCTTGATATGGCACGATCATACGCACGTGTCTTTTTTTTTTTATTTAGTTTTTCTTCAAAATGACAAACATATTTTTTTGGTCACTCGTGTTTGTAAAAACTCGACTGAGTTAATATCTGGATAAAAAAAAAATACATTAACATGAAACTCATGTAAATCAGTGTATTTTACCCGTAATTATTAAACTAAACCACTTCATTTTGACTACCGATCAACAACTCATATGTTGAACCAATTTCAATATCTTGAAACTCGTTATTTGTAGAAGCTAAGTACTGTAAACTTTAAAAATGGTTCAACATGTCTTTATTTTTTCAATGGATATAAAATATACCTCACACCATAATTATCATCGATGAACCTGATATTAATTATATCAATATTACTTGAAACTACAGTATCCTTATTTACAATAACGATGTCAAAATCATAATTTTCCTTTATCAGTATTGCATAAATTAAGAGGTAACTTGAGTTAATCTACATCTTTTGTGTCAAGATCAGTATAATTAATTAATAATTTGATGGTTCGCCTTGATATATCTGAGTGGGGTTATGTTGTCATGAATTAGATGTCTCTTGAGAATATTCTCTAATATATTTTTGAACATTTTTGTTCATATTTTTCTTTATCATCATATCATCTTCACCTAGTTGAGTAGACACAAAACTTTCACAAGTCAATGTTTCACTTTCTTCTTCAACCTCATTCGTGCTTATTATTTGTCCCGAAACATTTATTAAACATATTATCATATGTATGTAATACTCAACCATATCATCCTATTTATATTTGTAAACTTCTTGATTGCAACTTTGTGTTCAAGATCTTGAAGTGAAAAAGGTGTCATTATTGCAGTCGACATATGCCTCTAACTCAGAATATGCTTTTTTCAATTTTGTCTTTCGATTATATTGATGAGAATTCCACCAAGAAAATATTCATACCACTAAAATCAATGTCATCATAATTGTAACATGATTTACAATTTCTTGTTTGTACTTATTTTCTTGATAATTTCCTTTCAAACGAACTTCATATTTGAAACTAGTTTAGCAATTAATACCAAGATCCAGGGATGCATCTTTAAATTTAAAAAAAAAAATAGAAAAGCACAAGGATATAATTAAATTGAACCAAGCAAATCCCTTATCATTGAAAGGCTATTTTTTTCCCAGAAAAGGAAGCGACTGTTCGGTTCTCGTTTATCTAAAAAAATTGGTACTTTTACCTTCAAAAGGTATTTATTTTGATGCTCATTCTCAGAAGTGTCTATATTTCCAAAATAAAACCACCGCCCAATGGAGAGATTAAAATTATAGGGGAGACTATTGTTGTAGATGGAGGTTCTATTGTCCACTCAAACCATTAAATCTTACTAGAAGTCCACTAAAGTTAGATTCAGGAAAAGAAACAGTACATGTATGTTAATACAACATTCTTGGGGCATTAGCAGGGACAGTGTGACAAATTCACTTCTGCACTGATACAAATTACGAGCCCCTTGTCAAATCTACAACTTCCCTTGAATTACTGTTGAATTTTGAGACACGCCTGAAGAGCTGTTTGAACCTTTGTGGAGAAATGCGCTTCCAACCTGTATACAACAATATTGATATCAGCTAAGTTTTAGGAACTGCAAAAAGCATATAGAGTACGAAGTTGCAGCATCGAACCTGGTTGAACATTTATAGTATATGGTTTCAGGAGAATTGTATGTTCGTGCATTGGAAAACATCCTCCTTGCATCAGCAACAAACATCTCGAATGTCACGTAGTATTGCTCTGACTCGACTCGCTTCGACATCGTCTTTAAATCTACAATCCAAAATAATGTCCAAGTAATTTAGAAATGTTTTACTACTGCCCACTTAGAAAAGTTGGATATTTCAAGCAAATGGAGCAAGGAATTATAAGAAACAACAATTGTGAAAGTGTATAGCAGAAAAGAAGAATGAAGTTGGACTGTCTTAATACTCCAACTATATATATCACATCTTACAATACAGGAGATGCAACAGTGGTGAGTGGACAGAAGATGAAGACTAATAATGAAATGTAAATTTCACCTGCACTGTAATTTCAGTTTTAAACTTTATATCTTTACAATTTAAGTGAGGTTCTATGCATTATAAAATTTACCATTTCTACATACATTAGTGACTTGAAGAAAAATAGATATATGTGGATCTCATCAGTATATATGTAATTCAAACTTTGTTAAAAATATATCATACACTTTCAACAATTGCCACAACTGTATTTTTCTGTAATATTTGGCATACGTTTTTAAAAAGACGGTTGGAAACAAGAAAGCATGAAAGATTAACTGTAATCAGGCAATTTCTAAGAAGATGCAATAATCCATGACAATAATGTAAACCTGGCAAACACAATTCACTAATCTATGCCTTCAAGAGAAAAAAACTATTCTGCTTTATTTCTTACCCATTGGATCTCTTATTATGTCATAATAATCAGGCACATCACGTGAATCAACTGGTTCCTTGAACGGCCAAGCATCAGGATGGTCATACATTGCCTGCACAAAGGGAGAGTACTCGCACATAATTTTATTGTACAAAAAAAACAAAAGAGGGCGGGGCAGTAACCAAGGGTAAGCCAATTTCCTACTAGTCAAAACCAGTTAATTTTCAAGTCTTTACATTTTTATCACAATTAACCTATATTATCTGGGTCTTTCCAAAAGACTTTACAATTTTATCACAATTAACAGGCACTACTTGGGAAATACTTGCTCTGTTCTGCATAAAGACTTCCTATTTGTAGATATTACAAAATTTAAAAGTATTTCCATGTTCACACTTCACCGCAAAATATATATGGAGTCAGATTTTGTGGGAATGGTGTATATAGATCACAAAGTATTCAACACTATAATGTAATAAAGGAGAAATGGGCAAGGTTATCACGGCGCCAAGTGGAGCCTTGACAAGTCACTTGACTCTTGAGTAGTCATTCATGTACATATATACACCAGATTTAATATAAAGAATAACTAAACACGAATAAATTTCATAGTTTAGATCAAAAATTTTAGATAAATAAATTCAAATACCAATAATCAAGCTGTCCAAGCATATAAGTGTACTTACCTTAAGAAGTGTACGCATGAAGCTAGTCAATGACTTTTGATTAGCTGTGCTGTCAGCTGAAGCATTCACCGTTTTAAAACGAGAATGACCCCACTGATCAGGACTCCATCCAGCCTCTCCTGTTATGAATGTCAAACCAACTTTGAATTAATATTCAGATGGAAATGAATGCCACTTGTGGTCATCTCATATCAGATTCACATCTATTAATTGAATACATCAACTAAATATCCAAGAGATCAGGCAGCATTCTTGTTGTAAACAATGTCTTTTAGAATTAATAGTCAACTTCTTGTTGCTTCTGCTCAATCATGCACAAGATTTAATTCATTCAACATTTTATACAATAAAATATGTATTTTGTACTTAGTTATACAATTATTCTGCAGAATTGAAATAAAACTGCAAAGTCCCTCATTATTTTTAGACATGATAATCTTACTCAGATAAATATGGGACATCTAGCAAAGATAAATACAGGGAAATGAAAAACTTACTCAAACCAGGAATATCCTCAACTTTGATGAGCTTTTTAGGTACACCAGCTTCTTTCTGAAGCAGATATTTACATTGGATTAGGGAGACACCAGTGGTATACATTACAGTAATACTTAAGCAGCAAGTAGAATATCACAGTACAAAACATATTTCACTGTATAAGTATATTGTCCAGAATATAAATGATTAAATGAGTGTTGAACCACAACTAGTCAAGTGTATTTTATGTAACATGAGGGATTACAAGGTTTGGTGAAGCACTACATTCTAGGGTCTTGTTCAAGATTAATTCAGTAACAGATTATAGAAATTGGAGTGTTCAGGAAAAAGTAGGGTATAATTTGGTATAAGAAAATTTAATGCAAGAACTTGAGAGCTGATGAGACGGGCTTCCTCACTAGAAAACATAAAAATAATTTGTTAAGGATAACCCTGATCAAGCTCATCATATTCAAAGAAGACATACAACTTATACTAGTAGATAGAAAATGACTGCTATGTCTTTTCTTTCCCAGGACTAACAATTAGAATAAACTATGAATGTATTCAACACTATCAGATATCAAGATTATATTCTTGCCGTAAAAAATTTACAGAGGGCAGTCAAAGACGAGCTGTACCTTCTGAAAATCAATTCCAGTGTAGACAATGTGACAATTTGATAGTTCACGGATCTTTTCATCAATTGCCTGCCATGGCCAGCAGAAATACATTTTCATATGTTACTTACAAATATGAACCAACAAAAAAAAGATAAACTTAAAAATGTCTGAATGCAAGCGCTTGCTTTGCTTTATTGATACTTCAAAAAAAAAATAAATCAATATTCTGGTGTTTAAATTTCACATCTTCAACCTTTTCTTAAAGACTAAAAAACCATTAAAGTGGCTCACAAGACAGAATAGACCGATCCAAAAGCAGTAACAATGTGATACAATTAATGTTTTTTATTCAGTTTTGAAAAGGATATACAGTTTAAAACTTAAAACAAGCTCTGCCAATTCCTACTACCTGCCTCTGACGTCGGATCATAGTTGACAAATCAGTGTATGGCAGCTTGGGATCAATTTTGCACTCCATAAGGATCCCCCCGTCATAATCTTTGATATACCTGGACATATAGAGATCATACGAAGACCTTATAAGCACACAAATATTGATCTTCGAAAGTAAATCGCAATTAATGTCTCATGTAGAGACTAGATATATATTCACTTGTACAGCAATATCGCTGTTCAAGGCTTCTAAAAGGGGGAAAAAATAAAGCAGCATCAGCTGTTCAAGGCTTCTAAAAAACTATAATTTCTGCACCAAAACAAAGAAGAAGAGGGGTTGTGCATACATACCCATGCCAGCGCTCTTGCTCCAAGTAAATTTCTTTAGTAAAGCCCTGTAATAAGAAAATACATAAACAAGTTAACTTGAAAGAAATACTTCATACAGGAGGAGCGTATGAAACAAATGCTGTCAGAAATCAGTCAACAGTAAAAAAAAGGCTGCTAGTCTGTTAAAACTGAGCCAACACATAACATAGAAAGAAAAAAATATTTTAATAACTGCATAAGCAGGAAACCCCTCTAACCTGTTTATTAAAATATCCAACAGCGTTATTGTCAGCATAAGTCAGAAAATGTGTCAACCCATCAACATCACGTGCATGCTGCTTTAAATGATTCATCAATCTAGTACCATAACCCTTTACTTGTTCATCGGATGTTATTGCACAAAAAGCTATCTCGCCAAACTTCTGGCTACAGGAGTCATAGAGCGATATCAACAATGGATTCACAGTGTAATCTTTTCAAATTATATGCGTATTTCCAATACTGCAATATAGCTCCACACCTCAGATTTCATATTATATTATTTAATTTTACCAATCTAGACTGAAAATATTTAACGTAACCCAGAATAGAAAAGAACAATAAAGAATGAAAACAACATTATAACACTAATACCTTAAATATGGTCGGTATGTTATCCCACCAACTACTGTGTTACGTCTGACAAGCATTACAGATTTATGGCTTCTGCAACAAACAAGTTGAAAAATTATGCGTCATTGAATCATAGAGATACACAAAGCATCTGGTAGTTACAAGAGGCATCGTGAATTCAATAAACTAGCTCATATGATATCTCTGCCTTCAAGAAACAAACACAAACAGCCGTGTATATACGGTTCTTAAGAATGGTAGCACTTGACCGAACATGAGCTGAACTTGCATAAAAAAAATTCTACTCAAAGTCCTTGAGATGCATACTATAGCAAACTCGGTACTTCTCATTATAGAAGAGGAAAATGCACCCTGAAACAGTATCTATTATAAGTGTCTTGATTTAATAAAATGCGTGGATGTGACAGTGTTATAAAAAGTTTGGAATGGATTTATTAATGACCTCTAATACACAAGATATAATTATCCCAAAATCTTAGTTGCTTCATGGCTCAAATAAATACATAAAACATATTTGAGGGTTTGTGTGTGAATTTCTAACAGTTCTGCTGATAACTCCAATCAAGAAGCTTTGTAATTGAATGAAGATTCCTTTACAAACAGGGTCATTATTGTTGTTACTCGTTATTTTGTGCTCTAACAATCTATTGACTGCTGACAAAAAATACCTGTCCATTACAAGACGAACAATGTACTCCTTTGGCATATTTGGCAGTTGTCTGGCAAAGATATTCTTCAATCCTATTAACCTATGCAACCACCACAATGTAATCAAATTAATTATATGTTAAAAAACTCAATTACTGAGAATACTGCAAGTTTGCAATCTATATATGGCAACCAATAGACATGCGTAAGAGAAAAGAATAGATACCAAACCATGTGGTCGTCAATACCATCATTTCTTACACATGCAATCGTGAGTTGTCCTGCTTCCTCCTATAAAATTCCATAATTGCTTGATTGAAGGGTGACTTGGAATAGACAAGTAGATTAAAAGCAATATATTACCACAACAAACAACTTATGCTACTAAATCACATTCTTACAAGCTAAAGTAAAAAAGCTCTAATGAGTAACAACCACCAGCAATCGGACTTAAAATGGCACACTGCTGCCCTCAGTGGGGTGGGGGGCAATGAAATTATTAAGAGCTAAATATATCTCTTCAGAAATTTTAGGGAAAAAAAGTGAATGCGATATTTTTTAATCACAATAAGCTAAAGAGCTAAAAAATATATACACCAACGTGCAGATACAAGTTCTATATGAATTGAATTATAACAAGTTCAAAGCAAAGTGTCTTAAAAAAAATCAAAAGAAAATTAGCAAAGATTCAGATAATAATAGTGCATCTCAATTACAGAAAAGCTGCAAATATTCCAAAAAACAGCACAAGTTTACTTTTCCCTATAAGTCATCACCAATTCCCAATTGCCACACATATATTTTGAAAATCAGCAAAACTGAAAACTAAAAGTTGAAAACTATATTCTCCGTTAACTGATATATTCTAACTGTTCTAAACTAAATGCCACACATGCATATTGAAAACCAGCAATTAATTAAAAAACGTTAAAAACTACCTCGTGTTTCAAGTTCTTTTTTCACCCTACACCACTACTTTGCACATTCTCCGTAAACATATACATCCTAACTATTCTCAACTAAATGCCACACATACACATCGAAAATCTGCAATACAATAAGATAAAAGTTAAAAAATACATTCTCCATACACACATATATTCCAACTGTTTTCAACTAAATGCCACACATACATAATGAAAAACAGCACTTGATAAAAAAAATTAAAAACTACCTCGGGTTTCAAATTCTCTTCTCACACTCCACCACTACTCTGTACATTCTCCGTAAACATAACATTCTAACTATTCTCAACTAAATGCTACGCATACATATCCAAAAACAACCTCACGCTTCAAATTCTCTTCTCACACTCCACCACTACTCTGTACATTCTCCGTAAACATATACATTCTAACTTCAAATTCTCTTCTCACACAGTCACACTCCACCACTATTCTGTACATTCTCCGTAAACATATACATTCTAACTATTCTCAGCTAAATGGTACACATACATATCGAAAAACAACAAAAACTCGAAAACTACCTCACGCTTCAAATTCTCTTCTCTGGCGCTATACGCGCCACTCGTCTGAATATTCTCCGTAAAAATACTCTTCACGCTATCCTCCTTCACCACCAACCCCGCGCCGCTCTCCTTCGCCTCGACTTTCGCGAGATTCTCCGTCTTGTTCTTCGCATTTCCAGGTTTCTCCAGCCTCGAGGAAGTGAAGGTGCGGATGGCGGCGTCGTAGTCGTCCTCGTCTTCGTCGACGACTTGTTCGTCGGAGGAGGAGGTGCGGCCGCTGATGCTCTCGAGGTCGTCGTTGGAGGGGGAGGTGAAGGGCGGCGCGTGAGGGGACGCGCGCTTGCGTTTGTGGAGGGAGGAGGTGGCGGAGGCGGAGGCAGAGTGGGAGGGCGACGGCGTGTGGGAGGGGAGTGAACGCACCGGCGCCGGTAAGTGTGGGTCCATTTGGGTGGGGGGAATTAGGGCTTGAGAATGGGGTTTTGAAATTTTTGGAACGGAAATGTTAAAATATGGAGGGGTTTTGTTTTGGTATCATGGTTTTCGATAAATATATTCCGGGTCGAGGATAGTCTATCAGATTAGTTTTTGGGATCTTTTTAAAAATACCCATCTGTAAAATTAGTTTTTTAAAAATACAACCATCTTTTTCATTGTTTTTAAAAATACCTTTTCATAAAAAAAAATTTCAAAATATGATTTGCAACTTTTGCAACCTTGGGCGGCGCAGCCGTAAAAGTTGCAAATGAGGTTGCAAAAGTTGCAAATGAGGTTGCAAAAGTTGCAAATAAAAATGGAATGTTGCAGCTGTCGCAACTGTTGCAACTGCAATTGCAACTAGTTCAACTGAAAACTGTAAGTTGCAAATGAGGTTGCAAAAGTTGCAAATGAGGTTGCAAATGAAGTTGCAACTAAATGCAACTGAAAACTATATATAGTTGCAAATGAGGTTGCAACTGCAGTTGCAACTTTTGCAACCTCAGTTGCAACTAAATGCAACTGAAAACTGTAAGTAACAACAGATGTATGGTGTGTCCCTGGCGGGGCCATTAGATTACAATAGAATCAACTGAATGCAACCATATGCAACTGAATACAACCATATGCAACCATATATGCAATTACAAATCCTGATTTCAAGTTCCAGTTTTCAAATGTCATTTTCGACCTCATTTTCGGAATCGATATATATATATATATATATATATATAACTGAGGCTGCAACACGGCTGGCGCCGCCTGTAGTTGCAAATGAGGTTGCAAAAGTTGCAAACAGTATTTTTGGAAAAAAAAATTATGAAAAGGTATTTTTAAAAATAATTCTGGAAGGTAGTATTTTTGAAAACAATAAAAGAAAAGATAGGTAGTTTTGTAGATTTCCCTTAGTTTTTTTGTGTTTGTGAAACAAAGTCTGTTAGATTAGTTAATTCGATTTTGTGCTGAGATTTTATTAATTGGTCATGTATTTTGATTTTTGAGTGAGGTGTGGTGTCCGATGAGATAAATGACTTCAAGTTTGAACCAGATATAGAGATTTAATTGGTTTGCTGAAATTGAAAAAATTCAAATTCGATTTTACAGTTCGAACGAATATCCTCTTATCATTTTGATACCTAATCATATTTAATTATTTATGTAGAATAATTCGACTAATTTGATAAAAATACTCGAATCGAATTCGTTAACTATATAAAATTTACATCATGCAAATAATATTTTACATCAATATAAATTCTCCACAAATAATTTAATATAGCGTAAACAAATATTCAGATATTTATAATTTCATAATTATGTTTTATGAATACAAATCTACAAAAATGAGTTTTTAGTATCCGAGAATACACAAAGATTGATATTTGAACTTGTGTTGAATCTGAACAAATTATATTCATACTTATGTCAAATTATATTCATACTTATGTTGAATCCGAATAAATTTATATAAGTTAATTTGAATATGGATCTGATCGAATAATTATTAATCCTAGTTGAATCGAAATATACTGTCTTTACAAAAATGTTGATTGGAATATAAATTTATGAAGTTATAATTGATAAATAACATAATGCTCTGGGAAGTGGGAATTATAACCCACATTTGCATGTTATACAAAAGCCGAGAAAGAATAAATAATATGCACCAACCAAAACTGCAAAAAAGTCCCTAAAATATATACTGGAGCAACAAATTATGTAAAAATTCAAATAATAACCAGACCTTCAGACCACCTCCAAAAATTTATCCCAAGTAACCAACAAGTAAAATAGAACATTTTTACGAAATTTAACTAAAAAATTTGTGTTCCTAGCTAGCTATTAAGTTGCAGATTCCCAGCTCCTCGAGGAAGAATAAAAGTTAACTGTCCACTAGTATACATCGAACACCATTTAAGGTTGTAGTAGTAAAATTTGCTATGTGCTACAGTTACAGGGGTGCGTAAATATGAACCAACGAAGTATCATCAACCGTGATCCGTCCTGCTTTGTATAAAAGTGGTAGACTTCACCGCGATAACACAACAATGTGATCAATTTATTCTGATCTTCGTCGATCTTTTGGATTGTTGTTGTACATCGGCAAAAGCCACTGGGAACCATGTTTTCTCCTTCCATAACACCGCCAATAAATTACCAAGACAAATACTATTATACCAAGAGGAATGGCCCATCTGTGTCAACAATTAAAAGCAAACTGTAACTGTAAGATTCTAGCATATGTTATGAAATTTATATATACATATAAAACAAGAGCTTCTAGGCTAGTTCATCTCAATGTGACAAAGACCAATGAGTATCTTCTGGTCAAAGAAGAGAAACAACGTGAAAAGAATTCCATAAAGCTTGCATCATGAACATGACGATTCTCCAATAATAGTGATATATAGTTGAAAATAATGCATAGGCAATGTATGTGCTCAGCAAGAAATTCGTTAAACCCCAGGTAAAATATCTTGATTTCCACCTAAAACTACCTTTAGGAATACAAATGATGTACCATAAGTAAAGCGATGAAGTTATTATTACCTGTCCAAATCAAGAACAGGGCTGTAAACAAGTGTTTCCCAGGTCGCTACTACAAAATGCCAAACTGGGTTGTAATAAAGAGACTCCGCTGACCAAAACATCCTCGTGTATGTCTCTAAGAATATAAACATTATCCACGCTCCCATCTCAATCAGAAAGAACTTGATAATAAACCTTCCCACCACCACCATGACAAGAGAAAAGCCCACCAACCAATTATAGAGGCGATGATTATATTCTTTAATAAACAGGGACTTTGATTTCCCTAACATCTGCAAAACCATATAGCAAGTGCATAAATTACCAATACGAGTAACATTTTACTTACACAGGTTTTTGTAACAATTAAGCTCTTACATTATCATTATTATGAAGTGCAAGAATTTTTTTTTATTATTATTATTGTTATAATACACAAGAATACTGAAGAGGAAAGTGATTCCTGAAACAATGATCAAAAATTCAAAATAAATACTGACAAAACACCTTCATCATTCTATTCTCATAGCTGGTTTTTGATGGGCCAACACATTCCTTTTCGAAACTTCTGTTGCACTGGAGGAAACCTGCATTAAATTTTGCCATGGATGGAAGTCTAAGGACTTGAAGTTGGTCCATTTTGTCCTCGCACCTAGTATATAATCCTTCACATAACTTTGCAGAATGGTATTCATTTGCCATAATGACATTCTTATGCACCTGCAGAGAATTTTTTTTAAGTAGAGGTTTATCCACTCCCAATGTCCAGTACTAGGTTGGAGATATACATACCTTATCAATTTCTTCATCCAATTTTTCAACTGACTTTTTTGCATGGTGACGACCAAAATGTTGCTCATCAAAAGACTTTAATGATACTTCTCTTGAAGCTTCATGAGCTGCTTGCAAAGACTCCTCAGAGACGGGTAAAACCACTTTTTGCATCCTATCATTGTACAATTTCAGACATCGCTCCAGAATACCCTTGTTAAAAACCTCTACTAGAGAACCTGTTGTAGGGATCTCTCCCTTATTCAAGGCTTCAAGGATCTGCAATGTAAATATTTTCTAATCAACAGAGAATGCACAGAAAAAGATATGTAAAGCGAGACAATAATATCACAGCCCTCTTCTGCAACACCACTATCTTATTCACCTATCTAGCAATAGTTGAGTTTGATATTTAGGATTAATATAAAGATTTGCACAGCGTGATGTACCAGATGTACCTTAAAGGATATGCAATGAGAAGTTACACTCGGTTATTAACAACAAAAAGAAAGTGTGGAACATTCATGAAATACATCCTATCTAAAGCTTTTATAGCACTCACAAGAATCACTTTCGATTTCACACTATTACACAGTTATTTTAGCCTATATGGGGGTCCTAAATGTGATGCAACCACATTAGCAAGGAAGCCACAGTAATTAGTGGTTGATTTCCACTTCAAAACTACTAAGCTCGCATTCTGGTTCTTGATAGCTTATGAAATATGAACCTAGTTAATTCATAACATTTTTACAGTACAAAAAGAATAGGTTGGGTAGAACAACGTACCTGCTCTAGAAAAGATACAAACTCCTTCCCATTTAAAAATTTGCCTTGCACAACTTTTGGACGAATGACAGATACAACAAGTTGTTTTAATTGATCTCGCTTCTTAACATAAACTGGATCAAGATCGCCATCCTTTAACTCGCAAAGCTTTGTCCGCTGAAGATGAGGCTGTTTGGAAAGACAACTTCGATGAAGCAAGTGCACAAGAAAAAATTGCAGCTTATCACACATGAAATTACTACCAGAGATGCTGATTAATTTGTCAAGGGCATTGATACTCACACCACATGTGTAGTTGTTCTCATGAAAGTCACAATAACAATGAAGAATTGCTAACAGAGTCTTATTTCAACAAAACATAAAATGAGAGCTAAAGGTATACAGTGTCTTCAACCTACTAGCAAGTGCAAGAGTATAAATGTAACAAAAAATAATACCTGAGGTAAGCTAAAGGCTGTGCTATTGTCACCCATAATAGCTAAGGAATCGCGGATGTGATTAATCTGAATGAATATCAGAAACCACGCAAGGTGAATTTCAATTTGTATGTGATTTTACTCTCTAAGATTTAGGAAAGACCGAAAGAGCATACCTGATCAATGTATTTGTCACCTGCAATAAAAATCAGCACCTTTAATCCAAATTTTTTTGACACATACTTGTGGAAGGTACAAATATCACCGTTAAACCAGACATTAATGGAAAACTGACCGTCAGAATTAGGAACATGTTGAAGAGCTTGATCCACCATTTCTTTCACCGACTTTCCTTCTGTAAATGTCAATCAAGCTCGTAAATGACAAAAACATAAGCAATTACCAGAGAGGGAACTACACGGCCCATCTAAATCAAATCAAATCAAATCAAATCAAACATACGCAAGAAGTCACGTTGTATAAGCCATAGGAGCTTAGCTGGTTCGAAGGCAACATCTTGCCCCTGAAACAAACTCGGTTAAACAATGAATATCCACAGAAACATGTGATTGATACATTGAACAGCATATTTATTAGTGTGGCTTGAGATTACCTTCACCCTGTGGCAAAAGAATATCAAACAAACGAGTCAGTGTTGAGCAAAAGAAAACGAATTAATAAAGATGAAGATTTATTAAATGCCAGATCATGCAGAATTAATTGACATCTTTCATTATTGAAGTGCACACCTTCCGTAGAACTCTTCAGCAAGCTCAACTGCAAATGACAATCGAGATATGTCTGCTTCACGAATCTAGGCATGCAAAAGATAAAAGTAATATTAATATCTACACATAAAAATCCATATATGACATGAGAGTTAATAGATGTTTATGGTCTATGGGTGTGAAAGCATCCAATTCCAGAATAAATTACAGGGCCATGCAAGATTTCTAACTGCAGACGTTTCTATCAGACTGCTCTTCTATCTCATGAATACTGTGAAGTGCCTACTATACACAGACTAGAGAGATAATACAAGCATGCACAATACAGTGATCTAGTCCTAAAAGTTTTCCCTGCTTTGCTACCTTCAACTTCTTTCACACTCCTAAGATTTTTATTTTTATTTTGCTAAATCTCCCCAGATTATTTTTTATTCCCGTTTCGACTTGAACACCTTTATAAATATCATATTAAAATTTGTTCTGCAATCCCCTAGCTCACCTATGAGCCTATGACAAATGATAAAAAAGATGTTGTCCATCAAGGCATTACCAAACATGAACTGAAATCGATCTTCCAAAAATATGCATGACAAACACATTTGATGGTATAAATCCCTTCATATAGTATTATAATCAGCTTTACATCACATATAATCTATTTCCTGGTCAGGCCTCTAATATCACAACTATTATAGGCACAATTATCTATTCTTATTCTCCTAACGAGAAAGGTAAAAGACTAAAAGAGCCACATAGCGGGATATAGATTTAGTGAGATGTTTCTTTTATCACAAATATTGTCCTTATTTGTAAGAACAATATGATAAGCACGTCCGGCAATTTTTACAAATTTCAAGGGCACAACACTCAGATAAGCACTTTTCATTAGAGTCTGTACCAACTTTTACACAAATCTAGAAAGTCATCAATGTTTTTACTTCAATTTTCTATCATTTCCTCTCTTGTCATTACAAAATTTTAAGATCCTTAAGATTACTTGCATCAAAACTAAGAACGAAAGTCAATCAAACATAAAAGCATGTGACTGAAGTCATTAAACGATCCCAAATATCATTAATATTAGCCCATAAATATTATTTTGAGAAGAATTGTATTACAGATATTAACGAGTAATACTGATAGTCTAATAGTCTTAAATCAATAATAGTAGTCCTTCAAACAGAACTACTCGCTTCATAGCCATCTAGAGGCCATATGAACTATCAGTCTGTGCTCATTGATATTTTATTCTTACATTGCATACACGATTAAATGTATACCAACTGGCAACTGATGTGTCTATAATTCTAAAGCAGCTACAGTGATGATAGAGAATTAACCAGCAATCTCTAACCTAAAATCTAGATGCAGAAGTGGTAGGTTGCAGGCAAATATGCTAGTACATGGGCGTGTGTGTGTTTGTCTGAGCCTCTTGAGAAATTTATATAAAATAATATGTTACAAGCAGGATAACAAACCGTTTCAGGCAAATTATAGATAAGCACGGAACTCAGAACAGTTGCCAATGCAAAAATCCTGAAATGCCAGGAAACGGAAATTCAGGAACCACCATATAAAACATCTGAGACACAATGACGGCAAAACTGTAGCTCTAAGATTCACCTGTCATCATAAACATTTGACTTCCCGATACTTTCAAACCCCTCTGTGTCAAGATAAAAGACGGATGTTTTAACTCCATCAATATCTACCACAACAGGAGTTCCCCATACCCATATACCTGTAGAGGATCAAAAGTGGATGTTGTAAGTGATATCTACAAGTTAATAAGCATGCAAATATAAAGCATCACGATAAAACCTAGCAGCCACCTTTTGTTTTAGTATCACGCATGTGCCCAACGCCAAAACCTGCAAATACGCAAACACCATGATTGAAGAGTTCGTTTGAAAACCAGAATTAGAGATACTACCAAGAGTGAATACTTCATTTTCAAACTAAACAATAACAAGGTATAAGGGTGCACCTTCGTTGCAAGATAGTGAGAGAAGCTGATTAAGCAGAAAAGATTTTCCAGAGCGATACGGACCAATTACCTGTTAAGACACCCATAAAAATTATATTGGAAAAAAAATTAATATTACTCCAGAAAGGTGAGGGGGTGTGAAGGATAGGGGTCCAATATGCTTACTCCATAACACTTCTATAGTCCCCCTTTGATTTTCATGTGTATCAGAAAAAGGTAGTCAGGCATAAGTTTTTCTTACTTCTGATCTTGTATATAAAAAATAATAATTTATAATAATTTGTTAAAAAAAATACATGTTATTTCATTTTTAGACACAAGAAACAATATTTAACAACTGAAAAATGTAAAACTGAGATTAACAGAAGAAAGGCTGATTTATTAATACGAACTAGTATTATAAGTTTATACATATAAGTTGATATTTAGTAAACAAACATAGACATACAAGTATAAAACTAAAACTGCTATAGATGTAAAGCTTACAGCGACAGCCGCAATTGGAGTAGTAATCCTCTTAATTGCTTCCAGTCCATCCCTCGCAAGGCGAAGTTTTGTATGACCAGGATCAGGTTCTACAATGGGAAACCTAAAAAGCAAATGAAACGGAACATACTTAATTGTTGTGTTTCCAAGTTGGAATTGAGATAGAAAATGAAGTAATGAACATAAGATGACTGTCCGTGTAAGAAAAAGGATCACAGCAACCAATGAAGCAGGTGGGAGTTATTTGCATTAGTATATGGTAACTACTAACTAAAGATATACACCCATAATCAAAAATCCCACATCATCTAAGTCTTTATGAATCTCATTCCCAAAACCCGATATTTAATGTTTTGTTTTTTACATAAGGGAAGTTATTATATGTGACAGACAAACCGCTACAAGTTGGAAAGCAAAGATAAAATAGTAATAAATGCAGTATTGCATGTAATTATCCATAAAATTATGTCTGTGTATAGCATGGCGTTTTTTAAAAGCTCACAAAACAGACACCAGAATCAGTCAAGTCTGCAAAAATACGGTGCAATATTACGAAGAAGAATACAAGATATGAGCAAGACAAAAGCAGCCAAATAATCTTTACATATTTTTGCCTCCAGACAGTCCCTAAATAGTCAGTACAATTCCAATATAATGCTAGTACAGAATAAGTGTTATGAAAGTGTTGCGCGCAAAGTCTAAAGTTTAAAAGAAAGATCTGTCAAATATCATAACGGATGAAAATTTTCCCATACAGATGCAACCAAGACCCTAAGCGCTAACTGAATAACATTGAGAGGTTGAATAGCACTACTATACTATTGGTGGTAGATGTGATTCTTGTATCACTTTCCTTTTGCAGGCGGCCCTTATTCACATGTTCATGTGTGCATAGCTTTTAAATGAAGACTGAAATGAGGATGGACAAGATGAAGAGGACGTGAAAGTCGAGAGTGATCTGTTGCTGCATTTAAGAGATGTCCAAAATGTGTTTCTAGGATAATGAAATCAGTTTTTATTTTGTTCTAGTAATAATTCTATGTTTAGTACGCTATCTGCAATTCAACTCAATCTTCCAAGGTGGCTACTAGGTAGTTAATTCAGTTAATAAACTACTTTAACTCCTCCAGCACTTCTATGTAGCACCCATTTTATGTCTCAAAATCACCACGTAATGACTAGACAGGCAGAAAAAACAAAAATCTAAGACAACCAATAATTAACTTATCTAGTATCCATATAAATCGTGCAAGTACAAACGCTAAATCAACTTTGCAGTTCGACTTTTCTCATCCATTCAGTGTTTCAATAACCATCTTCTACCTGAGCAACTAACTAATTCTATCCACATTCCCCTGGGTGTAATCATGGACGGGTTATACGTAAAACCTAAAAATATCTCTCCAATACTACCATTCCCACAGATGTATTCAGTTTACGTATATTACACAAACTACAATTTCAGTATCAATCAATCCAAACCCTAAAAGATCACATTTTACTCAATAAAACCCCAACAATTATGCAAACTAAAATGCTCCAAACCAAAAACACAAATTCAAGAAGAAAAGATAAGACTTACGCTTGACCAAAATCATCAATCAAAGAAAACCCAGATGGAAATACACAAAGCAAGCCCAGAAACACTATGACCCAGCTCAAATCCTTCATCACTGATCCCAGAAATCCAACAATGCTACACAATGGCCCTCACTTCAAGACCCATCAGCCAAGATTCCAGTCCAAGAATCTCCAAGATTCAATTTTTCTTCTTTCGCTTTGAATTTTTTTGTATTTTCACTCAGATTCACACAACCCCAGATCAAAGATCAACTCTTTTTTCAAAAATCTGTACTTAGAGATTGGTGCCCACAAAATCAAATCAGCTCAGTATCATAAAACTAATAGAAAAATATGTGTGTAGAATACAAATATTGATTTAATTAATTGACTTAATGGGGGAGTAAACAAATATAATAAATGGGTCAAGGTGTGTTTTACAATTTACATATGCTCTCTGCGTGAAAATTAAACAAGGGAGAGAGATAGATCAGAGAGGGAATGAAATCAGGGGTATTTTGGTCCGAATAATTATGATTTCGTGTTCGTAACGGAGAAGGCTAAAGGCTTTTGGGTTTGATTGGATGGGCTGGGCGGTTCTGAGGCACCTTAGTCATGGGTTTGTTAATGGGCTGACTGTTGGGCCTTAGTGAGGTATGGGCTTGTTTTTGTTTGGATGAAAACAAATCTCCGACTTTAGTACATAACAGCTACTCAGTCCCATTTAATTCTATACGTTTCGTTTTAAACACGCATTTCAATACTCTTATAAAATATAGTTCTGTAACTTATTTTTGAGATTTTTTTTTTCTGTATAAAAATATAACATTCAAACTTTAATTCATAAAAAAAATTTAAAAATAAATTGCACAATTACATTTTGCAGGAGTATTAAATTCGTGCCGCGTCCCCGTCCCCCAATATATACTACTCAGGGACGGAGGGAGTAGTATTTATAATGTATGATAATTAAGATTGTGAAATGATCTCAGAAAATGATTATGAATAACATTCTTTTAACTAAATGTATAGATGTATAGATAATCCGAATGCAAATAATATCATAATATTATATTCCGGCAATGTCAATTAATTATTATTTCTTATTATAGAAGTACAATTTTATTAGTGATAATAATTTTCTTGATATTTTTTCAGGATTGTTCATATATTCCATAATTGAAATGTTCATTGTGAGTTTTTTCTTATACTTTTTCACATTTATCTCACAAATTATAAGATTGTTTAATCGTCTAAATTATATATATATATATAGAGAGAGAGTTGGGCTCCTTAGATACCCATATTCCTTACAGTCCTTTGAGTCCCTGCTAATCACCGTTAGATATAGTTTTAATCCTACGATTCATATACAAGATAGAGTTACTGACTTAAAAAAAACTGTATAATTTTTTAAAACAAGCATGTGAATTTCACTGTTACCAACAATGAAACTTAGTGGGCAATTATGAATTTCACATTAATGAACGTGGATGATATCCAACAACTTGTTTGATCATGCAACACAGAAATATTCTCGACATTGCAAAGAAGAACAGTTTAGTTAGGCGAAACTATAGTTCATCTTCTCGAGCAAGATATCACCGTTGATGAGTAAAAATATGCTATCATCTTCAATTGCGCGATGATATCCATTTTTTGTGCCACCGGATCCGTAGAGGTATGTATTGCAGGAACCACGTGGCTGATATCATGCGGCTTGTTTGATCCTGCAACATGGATATCATCTTGACCTTGCAAAGCAGAACAGTTTGGTTAGGCGAAACTATAATTCATCTTCTCGAGCAGGTGGGCGAAGGTTTGCTATCATCTTCAATTGCACGATAAAATTCATCCTTTTGTGCTACCAAATCCTTAGAGGTATGTTGTTACAGGAACCCGGAAACAAATGAAGAAATATTTGAAAAGGTGCAAAACATAAGCAAGATATCTTCATTGTTAGACATCGTGTTCATAACATACAGAGAATGCCGTTGCAGAACAAACAGAGAAAGAAATAACTCATCGACAAAAAGGTTGCTAAACATTTGGCAGGATAATATCTTTCCCACAAACTCAACAACAAAATACGACGCTACAATCGTGGAAGAGATGAGTGAACGCTCAATTTGGAAAGATAATGTAGTTAATGATTTAAATTTTATAAAATTCCTCAAAATAGATTATTTAGGATTTAAGTACAATGATTCATAATCCATGGGATCTTGGGGATTTCAAAAATCTAAGATACACTGAACAATCTCTCAAAATTCATCATTTTATAAAGTCCAAAAAAATTCCATCAACATTTGAATACCATCATATTTTAATGAATTTTAAACAATCCCAATTTTATACCATTAGATTTCAGGTATAATTTAAAATCATGATTGAATAACATCAGATTTTATCACATAATTTAAAATTCCAATTGAATATTCCAAAATTTTGATACATTTTCTAAAATCCGAGTTCAATATCCTCGGATTTTACGAGTGAAAAAAGATATCTTAAATCCCAATTGAATACATCCCCCTCTTAATTTATATTTTGGTGATTTGATGGAGTAAGAATATACACATACACATCATTAAAATCGAAATATCAAAAATTCCGGTTAATTCGTCGGTAATTAGGCCTATACATGACCCTTTCAAAATTATAACATGTTCAAATGATTTTTTTATTATAACTTAAACATATTTCATCATTAAAATATATCTCTTGGGTCTATATTTATCGAAAATTTATTTTACACTGTCAATAAAAATATTAAATAAAAATATATCAACTTACGCACATTTATCAATTATTAAATATTAAAATTCATACAACAAAAAAATATTATATTATAAAATACAATACATCGCATATACTATAAGTTAGAGCTTGTTTGGGGGCAGTTTTAAGCCCCAACTTAAAGCTTTTTCCAACTTTAAACTGAAAAATATCTGTTTGAGTAATAAGTCAGAAGCCGGCTTAAAGTCAAAAATAAGCCAGGAGCTAACTTAAAACCAGAAATTAGTTTGAGGTACTTTTTTCAGTGACTTAATTTTTTTGAAATTTTTTTCTGATAAAAATTACCCATGAGTTATAAGTTACTATTAAAACACTTTTATTTTTATTATTATATTTTTAATAACTCATAAGCCGTTAATAAGTCAAAATTGTCCAAAATTTGAAACTTCCGACTTATCAAATAAGTCACGTTATGTCACAAACTCAGCCAAATGACCTCTTAGCATACATATTTTTGAAAATAATTTAGAATAAAGCAAATTAATAAATACATTTTTCCCTCTGAATTTTCATTCGAAATATCCCATCTTATTTCTATCACATCTGCTCGACTGCTCGTATCTGTTTCCGCAAAACCCTAGAAAAACGTCCGGCGGGTTCTTCCGGTTTCTCACTCTCATTCTACCTCTATTCACACGCCTCGATCTAATTCACTCCTATTTCTCACCTATACACACACATTCACGTATCTATCTGTGTCTAATTGATTCAGATCTTTGTTCTGAGCTGTTTTCACGGTTGATTTTGTTTTTCAGGCCACGTCGGCCGATCAGGAAATACAAGAGGAACGTGAGCAAGATAAAGTGGATAAGATGGTAATCATTCTTTCCTTGAAATAGCGAGGTTATGTAGCAGTTGTTTTTTTTGTTTTAATTTCAGTGTGTTTTATGATATTCAGCTAGTTTCTGCAATTTTTCGGGTTCATATCCTTTACCTTAAAATACTGTAGGATTGCAAGGTTGACAACTTTGCGAGAGCTGATAATGATGCATTGAACACAACCTCGAGGCAGCGTCAGCCTAGGGACGGTTCGAGGGGAAGAATTAGGTAAGTTGGAAACACGTTTTTACTTGCTGCGTGGTAGAATTATATGCTTTTATGTCCTCATTTTTTTATGGGATGGGTCCCTGTATCTTGTCTGAGCATGGGTGCATATCTTAAACGACCAGTACATGACATTGATGATAGACAAATAAATTTTAAAATAATTATTCATGAATAATTTTAAATATGTATATAATTTTACCAGTACCACAGACAAACAGTGTCAAAAATATTCATTAGAAACTATAGATATAGGTGCATATGGTATTGTGTTTTATGCTATCCTAAAAAGGACATAAACAGAGCTCAGTAGTTGTATTAAAATATCATATGGAACTCTCCAGGTAATACTAAAATTTCCCTGACCTCACCCACAGTTTCAAAAATTAGAAAGGTATGACTGCACTTAGCGCCGAACAAACTAAATACTGTATCACTAATTAATCCAAGTGGTCCATCTGTATTCTACTCTTTTTTATTCAAATCGTATTCTATAGCACAAACCAAGATATATCTTGTTTGAAGCACATGAGATAATACTACGGCTAAGTTAGTCCAGAAACATCAAAAATAAGTAATCACATGAATATATTATACCCTTGCACTATAAATATGTAAGTGATGCATATATATATCTCATTTAACTTGACAAATATATAACAAAAATATTCAGAAATAGTGAAGCCACAACCTGTAGGCAGTAGGATTATGAATACACTGGACAGCCAATTGAAAGATATTAGAAACAGCCATGAGTATATATATTCTTAAAAGAATGATAGGGTTAAACAACTTAAACACTAAAAGGAATAAAAATGTGGCAGGAAGCCCAAGTTATTATATAGTATATACCATGAATGGGACTAATATTGCAGACACTCTGTTTCACCTTTTATATCAGTCTCCTTATAAAAGCTGTTGATGTGTCCCCTGTTCAGTTAAAGTAGAATCTTTATGTTTGAATACCATTGTCCAGTTTTACAAACTGGTTGCTCCCTGCTGCCTTATTCAATTTAAGAAATAAATATATTTAGATATTTCATTGTTTATAATTAGTGGCATTGATGTCACAATGTGTACCTTGTATAAATATGTTGTATCATATTGTCGGTGGAGTTCAAGCCCGGCAATTAAGCAAGTCCTGACATGTGTAACACCAGAACCTAAGATAAGAAATTATAAAGAATGTCAAATCGAGAAAAGGTTAGTAAGAATGCAGTGTATACATTGTGCATTTCACTATTACAAATAATCAAAGCATAAACCTGGATCAATTTTGTTACATATCACAAATAATCAAAGTCTGTCAGAATGATTACAATATGCGAAAAAGATAGTAACTATTATGTACCAATCTCAGTAGTTGTCCTGATAGCTCTATTCGGATCAACATTTTCATTTGGTGGTGATTGGTCATTCCCAGTACCCTGACTATCATGCGCATTAGAATGACACTTGTGAACTACTATAAAAATCATGCTACAGGGTGTATACGATTAAGTGCATTGAATAGGATTATAATAGCAAGTAAATCATAGTTATAAGCATTTTGTGTTGAAGAGTGTTCAATACATATTTCATATATTCATATATATACACAAACACACACAAAAGAACTACTAACATGCTTGATCCATAAAGCTGAAATTACAGAAAAGAACTGGATAAACTAATATTCAAAATCACTCTGAAGATATTCTTGGAAGATATTCAAAATCACTCTGAAGATATTCTTGGAAGATGAATACAATTATTTGAGATATTATCAGATGCTCCAGGAATAATAGGCCTCTTTATTGTTGAAGCTGGCATCTGGAATGCAATGGTTTGATTGGAGCCTGTTATACCCCTGTTTATGAGCCTGGACGATGGAGAACGTTGGCTTGGACCTGCAAGTTTCAAGGATACACTTTTAACCCAACGTCATAACATTATATTTTCATATTCCATAAGTTGGGATACCAACCAGATAAATCAACATTCTGTAACTTCCTCTGTGATGGCGTGAGAGATGCTTGCTTAAGCCTTAAGGCTTTACCAGAGACGTCAACTTTGTGCATACATCCCTGTGATGGAGGCCAACATCAAGCCCTATTACTAAACCCCAAGACTCCACTCTATAAACGATAAACCCTCGTTAAACCCCGTCGTGATTCTCCCCGCAATCTACACACACTCCTCCATCTCATCACAATCTATACTTACACCATGCGTCAATGAGATTCAACGCGAGTACGTTTTGTTTTATTCTCATCATTCTTTTGTTTCTTCATTGTTTTTACATGTTAAATTATTATTGTTTAAATTAGGGTTTATTTGTGATTTTATGCTTTTAGGTTTTATTTTTTGATAGTACGAGCAATTTGATGTTTTATACGCGTTACTGAGATGTACGGATGATTATTTATGCGTATTTATGTGTGTGTGTGTGAGAGAGAGAGAGGGAGGGAGGGAGGGAGGGAGGATAGGGAAGCCTACTTAATGTTGCCTTGCTGGATGTGTGTGAGAGACATTGTTCTAAAAATTGGTGATTAATTAATCACCAATTAATTGACCGCTTATTAGATACCCTATTAAATACCCGATTATTTAATTAATCATCCTATTAATTCCGATTAAGTCCAATTCACGCTTTTACAACGCGAGGGAGGGAGGGAGATGGAGGATTATTAGCTAGGGAAGCCTCCTTAACCTTTCCTTGCTGTATTATAAAAAATGGACTCATGTGCCTATGAACCGTATTTTATCTGAGACCTTATTATGCTAATAATTCGTTGTTTTTATTACTTGATCTTTGAGGTCTATAAGCGTTATTTGTATTAAGTAATTTGGCTTGTTTATAGTTTAAGATAGATTGATATCTCGGGGGATTGTCGGGTCCATTTTAACTAATTAACCTTGCAACTATTTCCAAAATGGAACTAATATCGGTTAAATCCAAGCAATAAGAAGCTATGGAAGCCTCCTTAGTGTTGCCTTGCTGGATTATAATTTTTTTTAGTTGGGGACTCTTTACTATTGTCTTTCCTTTTTATATTGCCATTTATTGGAGTTGCAGTTTGATCATATAGAAATCACAATTGTTGTTCTGCCTTGAAATTGTATAGAACCATCTGCTGACAATAATGTGATCCAGTAAATTTCATTTGCTTGACAATGCTTGACCAATTGTTAGACCGGAGGAGTTCTTTCGTTTTGTATAACTTTCGCTTTATGCTATAAAACATTATTTACTTTACATCTTCGGAAACATTTTCTTTTTTGCAGTGCTGAAATCGACAAGCAATTTCTTGCTGCTCCGGTAAAATCTGCTGTTGATAAGTTCCAGCTTCTTCCAGAATTTTTAAAGGTAATATTAAAAAAACCTTGCGTTTTGTTGGATTTTTAGGGGATATGTTCCAGTGTTTGTCTGATTTCGTCTCGTTATATTTATTATTTGTTATGTGTCAAGTTGTTCAGTTCGGATTATCACATTGTTCCATGTTTCTGAATCAGCAAGTTATATCATTGTGTGTTATTGTTCCATTGTGATTCTGGAGGAGAATGATAAAAAGGTGCAGCTCGTACACTTTAGGATACAGAAACATGAAGCTCTGTTGCTCGTCTTCTTGTAGACTTTTTATATAATTGCAAACTATTTGGAGGACAGTGAAAAACATTTAATGAATAAAACTATGAAGTGCCTTGTAGCTTCAGGGTTTATTGACATTGTTATTTATGTTTTTAAAATTTGCTTTCCAGTTTCACCCACACATCTGGCAGAACTTGGAAGTGAGAATGTGTCAGTGTGGTTGTTGGAGGATGAGATTATTAGGTTTTGAGATCTGATATGCTCCATTTTAGATAGCCACTTAGCAACGGCATGATGTGTGATATATTTGAAGTTGCAGATAGCCAAATATGATGTCCATTAATGATAGTTCTGTCTTCTTCTTTTGGATCTGTAGGTGAGAGGCTTAGTGAAGCAACATCTTGACTCTTTCAATTACTTCGTCAGGACAGGAATGAAAAATATTGTGCGAGCCAATAAAGAGATAAGATCCACTGTTGATAAAAATGTTTATCTCAGGTAACACTTAATTTTCTGCTCCACCATGCTTAAATTATTTTACAATGTGTTTGTACTGAATTTGCTATGAGATTCAGAGTGAATATTTGCCTGTTCCGTCTGCCTTATGCATGCTTACAGATATAAAAGTGTTCGTATTGGTGAACCTTCAGTGGTAGTCAATAGTGTCATGGATCAGCTCAACCCTCACAGATGTCGTTTATCTGACATCACGTAAGTGTCTATCCCTTTTTTATTTTGTGAGCACTTTTTGGGAGAAGAAATGTGCCATATTTGGCGATTCATTGTAGTCAACAAGTATTAGTTTTGAATTACAGTTTTTTTATAAGAACTGAATTGTTCGCAAAAACATAATGTTCCCTTCTGGTGTCCATTTTCAAAATTTTGTATCATGAAATTTTGTTGGCATCTTCACATGTTATACACTGATACAATTAGAGGTTAGTGCCCCAAACTACTTTTGCATATCTAGTCAGTCATACTCATACGAACTCCAAGCAATATTTTTTGACTTTGCAAACTCTAGCGTTTCATGACTTCATGGTGAATTCCACTATCAAACAAAGCGGATCTTAAAAGTGTATGTATATGACTGTATGAGCAAAGTAAGGTTGTTATTTTTGTCTCTCCGGTAGATCAATAGCTATTCTGAGTTCCATCGATCTGTGTTTTTAACTTTTAATCTCACTTTCCCCTGTCCCTTATTTCTGTTTCAATATTCATGTTCTCTGACTGATACATCGTCTATAGTAATCTATACCTACACAAAGAAGTAAAATCAAAACTGCCAAACCTTGATATTTCTTGTGATAATTCTTGTACCATGCCTTTGTTTACTTAAATTTTCATATTTAGTGTTTTGTTTTTCTCATTTACACATGGTTATAGGTATGCTGCTCCAATATATGTTGACATTGAATATGTTACAGAAAGTAATGGTAAAAAAAGCGTAGCGATGAAGGTAATTTTTTTCCCCATTTCAATGATACTTTCAAAGTCATATTTATACATTAGCAAAAGATCTTACCATTTGTGTTCTCAGAATGACGTAATCATTGGGAAAATGCCTATAATGTTAAGAAGCTGTTGCTCTCTTATATGGGAAAGATGAAGAAGAACTGGCGAGATTGGGTTAGTCAACTGAGAATTTTGATGTAAACATTAATATTAACAAGTTAAATATATATAGTTTAAAGAGTGCACTTTTGGTAATTATAAGAATTTCGAGAATCGTTTGTGCCTTATAACTTTGTATACCCAACCATAACATAGGCAATTAGGCATTCAATAGGATTCATGGATCTAGGTCTAGGTATAATGTGCAAGCAGGCAAGACAATGAAGTATAGGTTTCTCTTCACATTAGGTAAGCATATAAAAGTTATTATGGCGATAATAATTGCAATCTTTCAGCAATATATATGTATGTATGTATGTATACACACATACATATGCATAAATTGTAGTGCTCCAATTAAATTGTAAATTTTAATATTTGTTTCATTGTTTTTTTTCCATTATGCATTGCTAAATTTTTGGAAGTTGTATATAAGATTATTTTATCAGGAGGCAGCAGGCTGGTTTTGATGCTCAATTGAGTATCTGGAACAGTTCATTGTAACATGTATATATTATCTGTAGTTTTCTGTTGTTTCATTTACTCTTTGATGCTAATATTTCTTTTTTCTTTATTAGGCGAGTGCCCACTTGATCCTGGAGGATATTTTATCGTCAAAGGAACAGAAAAGGTAATTTCTTTTTTACGTGATTCTAGAACTTTTATGAAGCTTAACTTAAATCATAAAATTTATAGATAGAAGGGTGTTAGTAACGAGAAATTATAAATTACTTCCTTTGCATGACTACTGTGTTCTCTTAGTTTCCAGTTTTCACTGAGGTTTTAAAAATGGACATCCTACTATCTATTGATTTTGTTGTTTAGGAGTTATTTTTTCATTCTCACATAATTTTGTAAGTACAGATTTTCATGATTCAGTGATTTTTTTTTTAAATTTTCAATATAAAGTGCTGGTCAAAAGAGTTGAAAGAGCGTTATATGTCCTCAGCTCTAGTTGACTATTTTAAATAATGCATCTGACAATATTCATCTTGACTTTACCATCATTTTGCTAGGTAATTTTGATTCAAGAACAACTTTCCAAGAACAGAATTATTATTGACACCGATAAGAAAGGATGGTAAGCAGATTCAAATAATTGTTCTTTGTTATTGTAAACATGTTTCATTGTTATATATTATTTTATTGATTTGACCAACCTTAGAGAAGAATCTTGGGATATGGGTAGCGGAAATTGAGAGGATAAACATTAGAGTGATAAACTGGGGTGCATATATGTAAAAATATAGGTGCTCCAATTTTTGAATAGAGGGTAAGTTTTGATTACAGGCATTAGTAAAAAGTGTATTTTAATTATAAAAATTATCTTCTAATAAATTATCCATATTTTTCAGGCTTGATACCTTTGTTTTCTTGTGGAATAGGAAAACATATATCTTAAAAAGTAATAGATATTACTATTTAAATGGTAGATATTTTCTAGGGTCCCATTTTTTGTCAGTACTCGGTAGTTGCTGAATGGAAACATCAAACATATGTTGTTAATAGAATTTATTAAATCATTCTGCACTCTGTGTATCCCATCGTAGGAAGCCAACAGTAGACAAAAGGCTGACATAGTCTTTAACTTGTGTGTGCCAGAACTAGATTAAAGAAATTAGCTTTAGAATATATGACGCCACAACTAGATGCAATAAACTAGTTATAGAATAGATGACGATGAGTGTTCACTCAAAAACTTTGTGAAAAAGATGAAAGCAAATTAAGTGATAGCCAAACACTATTTTCCTTTTATCATTTGGATTGCAACATCCCTAAGATCAGGATAGTTACTTGCATGACCTGTTAGAGAATGTATGGTTTCACTTGAATTGAAAAGAGGAAAATTTTTGATACAAGAACTTAAATGCTGCTGATGTTTTTAAGTTCACTACTTATGCGAATCATACATGAATATACAAGTTGCTGCATACTTTTTGGAGTTGTTAGAATGAACTGCAACAGAACCAACTTGTCGTACTGAGTGTATCGAGCAGGGTTCCAGGAGGGCAAAATGTATGAGACCTTACCCATACTCAGAAGAGTAGAAAGTCTGTTTCCACAAAGACCCCTTGCTTGAAGAATATAGAATACAATAATAAGAGCATTTTATAGGAAGATGAGAGACAAACATAAGAAGAACACGGTATAAAAGATAAGTGACAACAAACAAAAATTCGACAACATCTGGACATAAAATAAAACAAGAAAAGAATAATAAAATACACATTTATGCAAATAATATTAGAAAGTATTTTTTCCAAATCAATAGATAATTTGGCTTTTGTATGCAGCAATTGTTGTTTTATTCGGCGTGGCTGAACTCTTCTATAGCTTTCTATGAATTTCATTTTTTAAGATAGCATCATTTTATACTTCTGGCAGATTAGACCATTGACTGAGAATATGATGATTTATTTAAATGCCCCTATCTTGCAAATTCATTTTAATCACCATACTATCAGTAAATTAATTATGTTTCTCCTTTTAACACCTCTTTAGTGTCCAAGCCTCTGTTATGAGCAGTACTGAAGCACGAAAAAGTAAAACAGTTATAGTGATGGAGAAAGAGAAGATTTATTTGAGTCTGAACCAATTTGAAAAGAAGGTAAGCCTCTTACTAGTTACAAATCAGTTTTCTTCAAGCCCTTGTGTGTGACAGTTAAAATATTTCTACATTTAGTCTGTTAATTTAAAAAGAGTTATAAGATTTTATTGTGATTTTATAGGTGCCAATTATGGCGGTTATGAAGGCTATGGGTATGGAGAGTGACCAAGAGGTTGTGCAAATGCTGGGAAGGGATCCTCGATATGGTGCATTACTTTTGCCATCGATTGAGGTGAATTTATTTTGGTTGTGATTTTCATTATCCCTTGAAATAAGAAAGGAAATAAAGTGAGAGAACACTTACAAAATTGTTGGTTCCTTGTGGAAAAACTCCTATGGAATTGTTTTACATGGAGTTCTAATATATGTAGTTAATATGTAAAGTGTCTCTCAAACAGTAGTACTGTCGGCTATTGCCTTATCTCATTCGTTAATTGCAATTTTATGAGGTTTGTCGCGGCTGACAGTATTTTATTTGCATTAGGAGATCATTTTTTTTAATATTAATTTTCTGTTTATTTTTTGTAGAGTAATTTCGTTTCTTTCTAATTTCAGGAATGCGCACTAAATCACGTTTACACACAACAGGAGGCCCTCGAATTCCTTGAGGGAAAGGTTGGCTTACTTGGTGTAAATCGATTAAAATTTGATAGTTCTGTTTTAGTTAAACCTCATTTTTTTTCTTTTTAGTGAAAAGATCCTTGTTATCAACTTGGATCGGAGAACTTCCTAAATGCAATAGGTGATGCATTGTAATTTTTTTAATTCTTCTTATTGATGTAATAATCTGTTTTGTATTTGCAATTTTCAGGTAGCAAAGTCACGCTTTTATAGTGCTTCGGTTGAAAAGGTCTCGTCTTCTGTACTTGCATTTTTTAAAATTTTAAATTTTACTTTCTTTCCGGTAATACATCAGTTAACACTTTTCCATTGTGGCAAGCAGGAAGGTCGAGCTTTGGTTATCCTTCGTGATGTATTTGTTGCTAACATTCCAGTAAGTTACAGTTTTTATTCGTGAATAAAGACATTTATGTTGCATTCTCCTCTGTAATCTTCTTCTTTATGCAATTTGTGCATGAAATTTATATGCAGGTTCGAGAAAACAATTTTCGATTGAAGTGTATGTATGTGGCTGTAATGATGCGACGCATGATGGAAGCAATTATTAACAAAGATGCAATGGATGACAAGGTAATTTCAAGAATCTTGTTAGCATATTTTTTAACCTTCGGTTAACGGATTACGTACGGAATTGGTCTACTACAAATAATGCTGTCAAGTAAAATTGCTGAATATTGATTTTTAGTTATCTTCAGTATGCATGTATCTGTTTTTAGAGAGCATTAAAAAGTTCCCTTTGTTTACCTATTGCCATAACCAGAGATGTTTGGGAGTGAGAATTAAAAGTTTACTGTGCGACTATAACTCAATATTTCGGTTCCTCTGTTTCATTCTAATGATTCACAGTTGACTGGAAGATCTGAACTATATACTGATTGGGTATGGCCATATAGGAAGAACTCGTGCTGAGTGATAGGATAATAAATTTTGTGCAAATCTTGTTACTTGTACTAACTTTATTTTAGTAATAAATGTTTTTAATTTTTGTAGTTAGTTAAATGTTTTACACCAATTGAATAACATATATTTCTACTTGAGTACATTAAATCACATAATCTACCGATCATGTATCTCTGGTGATCAGTTGAGCCCTTGTAGGTACACCTTACTTTCACTTAAAAAGGCCTTGTACACTTGGTGAATAGTAGTGAAAATTGTTGTTGTGCCACTATGAATTTGTGTATCCTTGTAACTAGATGACAGGAATTAAAACTGTTTCAAGTGTTGTAATATCTGTAGACTGATTAGTGATTACAAATAAGGTCTCTGAATATGTTATTTGGAACTTTAATATAAGCCAATTTTTTTATCTTGCTAACCGAGCCTTGTATTTATTAGCTGGTAAAAGTTATTCTTTGATGATATTATGATTATTCTATGTGTGTGCATTTTGCTTGCTTGATGTAAGGCTTATTATTTTATATTTTGTAAAACATTAATCGAGTGCCATCATATTTTGGCATGATTGTCTAAGGCTTTACAGTGGCTATGATATGCGCTACTGAGCATGGTCTCTGCCAGTTTCACATTTGTGTTTTTTTAACTTTTTACATTTTTGTTCATTATGATTTCCTGGTGTAATAGGATTATGTGGGGAACAAAAGATTGGAGCTTTCAGGGCAATTATTGTCTCTACTCTTTGAGGTAATCCTTTATATTGCTTAGTTTCTATAATAAAAAATGCAAGGGAAGAAGAAGAAGTATAGTTTCCGTGTTAAATAATGGAACATGTATTACAGGATTTGTTCAAGACGTTGAATGAAGAAGCTGTGAAGGAGGTGGACGCTGTCCTCAACAAGCCAAGTAGATCTCGTTTTGATTTTTCTACCGTAAGTCAGCAAGAGATACATATTTAGAATCTTCGATTATATTATTGCCTGCTGTATTTATCTTCTGACTTGATGTTGGGCTTCTACAGTATATTACTAAAGGTAGAATCACAGTTGGTCTAGAGAGGGCCCTTTCTACAGGTAACTGGGATGTAAAAAGGTTTAGGATGCACCGGAAAGGCATGACACAGGTGTCTTACTTCTTCCTCCTTCCTTCATTAATCATTAAATCATATCTTAGGAGCCATGTAGGTTAAGCATACATATCTTTTCAGGTCGTTGCTAGACTTTCCTTCATAGGAACATTAGGTATGATGACAAGAATTCAACCACAATTTGAGAAGTCGAGGAAAGTTAGTGGACCTAGAGCCTTGCAACCTAGCCAGTTAATGCTAATGTAGTGAATTTAGAAATTTCTGCAGCTGGGTTATTTCCTTGTACTTATGTTTGATAGTGCTGTATTAATGACTCCCGCATGCAATGATACTGGTATATGTATTAAATCTTTTTTCTTGCAGTGGGGAATGCTTTGCCCTTGTGACACTCCAGAAGGTGAAGCATGTGGTTTAGTAAAGAACTTAGCTCTGATGACTCATGTTACAACTGATCAAGAGGAAGGCCCTATAATTTCTCTGGTAATTGTTCTGTCTAGTAGTTGTAATCCAGGGATGTACTAGAAGCTGGTGAGCTGCTATTGTTATGATGTGGGTCACGTTTAATTGAAGTTGATTGCACCAAGTATATTGCAATTATAAGTCTTATGACTCATTTTCTAATCTATGATACATGCAGAAAGTTAAAAAGAAAGACATTTATATAAGTGTTGCGTTGGAGTTGCACTAATTTTCTTTCTAAGATGAACATAACCTATTAACCTTACTTATAGTTGGTTCCATGGACAAATTCTGTTCGTAGGACCTTGTTCACAATCACAAATACTCCAAATCCTGTAATTTTTGAAGTAAAATAATGACACTGATGCTATGCTTGTGTACCAGAGTTAGAACATCAAACATGTGTCATAGACCATAATTTGTTACTATTGTTAGTCGAACTATTTCATCCTCCAAGAATATTAACTTTTTTAATTGTTTGAAAGGATACTTGCAGTAATTCTATAATCATTAGAACTATATTGGAATTTTGGTACTGCTTGTTTCTCTCTTACTAGATTTTTATCACCCTTTCTTTTTAAGTTGCTTGTTTGTCAACATCTGAGTGTCTATATTCTTGCATTGGGGGGTTTGTTTCTAATCTGTATAAATATTTCACTGGATCACTTCATCGCTATAATTTGCCCCAGTTCTATCATTCCATGTTCTAAAGGTTCCGTTCTCTCCATTACTATTTCAGCAAGTTACTTTTTTTTGTCTAGTCAAGTACATGAAGGAATTATTTTTTTCTATATGCATAATTGAGTTGTTGTTTAATGCTATAGTTACCAATAAATTTTTGAAGTGTAATTGTTCTGTTCCTTTTTCCTTTTTTTATTGATTTCTGCTAATAACTGCCGCTACAGCCAAAATTTCTGGGTGCTCTGAGTTCTATTTTAATAATCGTCTATAAAACATTTATCCTTTAAACTCATCATGTGCTTTACATTATTGTTCATACTTCATATGCTTGAATTGTGTTAGTGCTACTGTTTGGGTGTTGAAGATCTGGAATTACTGTCCGCAGAAGAACTTCATGCACCAAACTCATACCTGATTATATTAAATGGGCTTATACTTGGCAAGCATCGGCGACCAAAGGTATTGTGCTTTGTTTAGGCATATATCAATATATCTGATTTAAAACTCTTCTGTATTATATAGCGGATCTTTATATTATTATTATTATTATTATTATTATCTTTTTGCATTATTAATGAAGAGCATTTCTATATAAATGCATCGTTATGTCTTTCTTTTATTGTCCAGCAATTTGCACAAGCAATGAGAAAGCTGCGAAGAGCTGGTAAAATTGGGGAGTTCATTAGCATTTTCGTGAATGAGAAGCAGGTAACTATCATTGTCTCAGAATGTAGTACAACTTTTGAATACATAATATGTCTAGGAAGCATGGGTGCAGCACCCAGGTGCTGCACTGCGCACCGGGTGCAGTGCTGGTGCGGCTGGGTGCTGCGTGGCATATCCCGGTGTTTGTGTCGGGGATTCACAGGGGTGCATCAAAGGGGGTCGGGAAGGGCATTTTTTGTAATTTTGCAGTTATCTTCTCTTCCTCTTCTCTCCTCTTCCTTTCCTCTTCTCTCCTCTTCCACTCTTCTCTTCCTCTCCTCTTATGTAGTTTTGTTTGTATATATGTGTGGCTGAGTCTGTATGTATATATGTATTTATATACTTGTAAACGTTGGGTAAGATAATGATTTGTATATGGGTGTCTTTTTATCCATATGTATAGCCATACAATTATATTCGTTTATAATTGTATAAAATATAAATGCACTTTGTAGTGGGCATGGTACAATGATGAACTTATGTATGTGACTATTTGGTTCAATATAAATGCTACTACTTTAATTTGTTAATTTATTATATATATAATATATTTTTATTTTATTTTAAATTGCTGTACCCCTCGCACCCGAATCCCCATATTCTTTTTGCCGAATTCCCGTATCCCCGCACTCGTGATTCATATTATATGATCCAGGTAATTCCTTTAAGAACCTTCACATTTTAGCATGCAACTTAAAATAGTATCTTAGCTTAGGTTTTTAACCCACCTCGCATGATGTTCTAAATAATTTTGGTTGGTCCTGAGGTTGATTGTTGCCCCAAAGAACGATAGGTTCCAACCTAGAAATGGGAATGAAGTGAGGATGCGTGTTAAACACATACTAGCTCGCTACTCGTCCGATGCACAAATCTTCTTCAGTACTCGCTCTGTCCGTCTCATTTCTTTACAATTTTTATTCGCTTGACACGCATTTTAAGGTTTATGTATATAATTTCATAACTTAATTTTGAAATTTTATTTTTCTTTATATATAATAATTTAAACATCAAACTTTAATTCAGAAGAAAAAAAAAGTTCAAAATATTTTATGAAACTATATTTTACAGGAGCATTAAAATGCGTGCCAAGTTCTCTGTCCCCAACGTAAAGAACTGATGGGGACAGGGGGAGTAATTTTCAGAAAATTTAATAATTATAAAATCATAGAATGATTTTATAGTTAATTTATATTATTAGAAATTTAATAACTACAGAGACTTGAAATAAAATAATTATAATAATACGTGGATGATGAGAAGTGAGTCCTATTTGTTTGTATATTTTAGAATTAACAATACTATTACTTTTTTTAATATGTTGTGGACGAGATTGAAACCTAAGACATTTACAATATATTTAAATATTAAAATATGGAATATCCTTTAGATTCCTTAATTATAGATCTCACGGTTCTAATTTATCTTAAGATCTTACAGTTATTATTCTTCCTGAACCCATGTTTTACAACCAACCAAATGTACCCTATTCAGGTTATTATAGTATAGTCTATATTATGATCCAACTAAGTCATCCTTACAGCTTATGGTTTTAGGAGAGACAGTAACGTAGCATCTCAGTGATATTCACTTTATTATTGATAGCAAATAGCTTTAGCTGTAGCGGCAGTATAACTCTTGTAAATATTCGAAGCTTGCTTACATTTCACCCAATTTTAGATTTCATTTCCGGAAGTGCAGACAGAATGGGATGACTAAAACAATGATGAATTCAGACATTCTTATTTAAAGCATTTGTATAATTCTCCTTTACTTCAATACATTAGAAAAAAGAATTAGTACTACACAACTGTAATTTCATCACATATCATTGCACTAGGAATTTTTTGTTTCACATTATGCACAATTAGAACAGAATCACGGAATATCATACTATGCCCTGTTTTTGATTGGTAATTAAGACCCACGTGGTAAGGATTAATTTTTTTATTATTCGTCAAGATATATCTTTTCATGATCTTGATTTTTTAAATGCTAAAGTTGTTTTCAGTTGAATTAATGATAATAACAAATAAAACTTTGGCAGCATTGCCTCTACATTGCTTCAGATGGTGGCCGCGTATGTCGACCTCTTGTAATTGCTGACAAGGGTGTATCAAGAATCAAGGAACATCACATGAAAGAGTTAAAGGTGATTTTTTTATGTCTATATTTCCAATATGTCCTTGTATGTTATGTGACAAACATTTTACTTTGTAGGACGGAATGCGCAATTTTGACAGTTTTCTACGGGAGGGGTTGATAGAGTATCTTGATGTTAACGAGGAGAACAATGCATTGGTATGTATAACTGTAGTGTATATCATATTTTTCTTTTGGTCACTGCCTAAAAGTCATTCTTATTCTATATTCATTGCATATAGATTGCTCTATATGAAGGAGAGGCCACAATAGATACAACCCACGTTGAAATTGAACCTTTTACTATACTGGGTGTTTGCGCTGGATTAATTCCATTTCCACATCACAATCAGTCACCCCGAAACACATATCAGGTTCTAGTTCGTTCTTTATATTGTGGACATCTGCATTAAATTTAATTTAAGTGTTTATTAAAGTGAACTTTTTGTTGGCATTATCCCATCAGTGTGCAATGGGAAAGCAAGCAATGGGAAATATCGCTTATAACCAGGCAAGTTGTCATTTAAAATCCTTACATTGAGTACTCTTTTTAAACTGAGTTGCATGAAGCCTCTCCCCACATATTCAACACTTTTAGTCGACTTATGTATTTTCATATACATATACATGTACACTTTTTTTTTTCTTAAAATATTGTTTCAATTTAGAATTTTTGCTCCATTTGAAAGTCATCTTCACTTGTTTATATCTGCTGTTTGTAGTAAATGAAAACCCCTTGCACAAACACACAATTGTGCACCTGTTTTCTTAAGATCTACCGTTGTGGAGATTCTGAGCAAGAAAAAGCCACTGTGTATGGGGTGGTAGGAAACTAGAGCAAGTAAGAATAAATAGATGCACTCAAAGAGCAAATCTAATACATACAGTCATATTGTAGGAATCAAATGGACGGACTTCAGGAAGTAATAATTAAGTGATATGCTATCTTTAAAATTCTTTGTTTCGTCTCTTATATTCTTAGGATCATCCATAAGGGAGTATATATAAGCATTTAAATGAACACCATCAATAATTTCATATTTGAGTCTCCCAATGAGAGGAACATGAAGGAACACCTACCATAACCAGAGTAAAAAAAACAAGTCGAAGATGGCGCCAATGCGGACTAAAATTAATGTTTAACTTGAAGACAAGAAGTTGTGTGTAAAAAAAGTGGGAAGAACTCTATGTATCACACTATCCTTGTGTCAAGCGTTAAGGGGAACACCTTTGTTACATGAGAGAAGTACTATTTGTAAGGATGAACTTTGGTTCTCAATTACTATGATATTTTGTATCAAGCTTTAAGTTCTGGCATTCATATTGTTGGTTAATTCTCTTTCTTGTCACTTTGGCTCAGTTAGAGTCTCTCTGATTGATATATGGATTAACCTCAATCTAGCAAGAAAAGAAATTGAATTTGTCTTCGTAGTAACTTCCTTATCTTCTTATACTTGCAACTCACAAAGTCGCAAACACTTAAATGATACCATTGTATTCTAAGAAAATCAATTGATAAACAAAATTTTAAAATAGACTAAGAAAATCATGTAGATGTACGGGGAACTAGTATTAACAATTTAATGCTGAAGTTATTGTGTATAGAATTAGTCATATAGCAGATTTCACTATTGGCTAGCTGTGATCGAACATCCACTGAGTGAAGTCTTTTTAACTCGATAACTTTATCTGCTGATTTTGAAGATTTCAATAGTGTTGATTGTAAACAAGACACCTTAGGTGATATCTTCTCTTTCTCACTCTTCTTTGGGTAGCTGAAACATTGCTTGCCTGATGATTGTTTTTTGACTTCTTCTTGGCCATCTGCTTTACTTTCTCTGTAAGGAGCTTAGTTATGGTGATCCCATTTGTTCAACTGTAAAGCTTTCTTTGCCTTCAATGATCTCTCTGAAACGAGCGATACTGATAGTAGATTTTTAAATTCTTATTGTTCGGAGGGTTTAGATGCATTGACATCTAACATTTTCATATTTGTGAACGCTGTGCTGTAGTTTGTTATCATGTTATTAGTTTTAAAGTCTTCTTCATAGTTCTAATTCGTGCACATAGATGAGACTACGACTACGACTACCACTACGACTACGACTACGACTACCACTCCTGCTTCGCTGCTGCTGCTGCTACTACTACCACTACTGCTTCGCTGCTGCTGCTCCTACTACTACCACTACTGCTTCGCTACTACTACTATACATTGCAAAATGTATAGTTTTGCACATCATGTTGTACAAAATCATTATTTCACTTTAAAATCTTGAATATCATATAAGTTTCGCATGTAGAACATTACAAAATGTTATATTCTATGAAATAAATTTAGTTTGCAGGACATTGTTCAACTTGCAGAACATACATTATATACTTATGAAACATAGATGATCTTCAACAATTTTAATGAATACATGATATTTGTTGAACATACTTCACAAAATAATGTATTTTATAGTGTTTTGATTGCAGAACATAAGTGGTCTCCACGGTCTCCAATAAAAGTGGTCTCCATAGAACTTTACTCATATTCTATAATATATTAAATATATAATTATGTAAAAAATAAATATTTATATGTATACATAGATATATATTGTAGATACATTAACAAATTTGTAGAGAATTGTATGCAAGCATAAATATATTGTTCATATTTTGTAAAATTATATAGGAAAAGTACACGAAAAATACATGAAACGTTTTGGATCAGATACGGATTTTAAATTACGTACACGAAATCAATAACGGACGAATACGGGTTTCACCTTTGAGTATACGAAACATGAAAATACATGAAACGAAAGTATACGAAACGAAACGATTGTAAGCTTTGAGTCCAAGCCCAGGATCTATAGCTTCAGTTATCAAAGTAAACATTCTAATTATATGTTGTGGAGTGTTGGACTCTATCGTTTGGTTTTGTTTGACTTCTTAAGCGTGTGCCTAAACTTGCCTATTAATTTTTTCCCACATATGGGTTGATCTTAACTGTTAAAATATAAGTACCTATTTGTTGGCCACAACTGTAAAGATTGATGACCTATGATAAGACATCTTTTATACAACTTGGCATAGATAGTGGAAGTGAATAAGTTGAACTGATGACCTTACTTTTAAAAGATTGTCGAGAGGTGTGTTTCCTTTTTCATATGATAAGTGTAGCTAATTGGTTATAATTCTAAAGAGTTCCTTTGTATCTCAACCTACCAGGAACTACAGTCTATGAATATTGTTCCCCGCTTACAGTTGACGGAGGCTTGATCAGTATACCTGACTCCAATGCTCTGAAGACAAGGTACCGTGTTCTGGTATACTCAGTTAACCCAAATCATATGCCTTAAAGTTTAAGGTGTTCTGATACACCTTAAAGTTTAGTAGATAAAAGATGTTTCGTCTACACCTTTATTGTTATGTTATTTGCTTCCAAACCGAACCTCTACTGTTGTGTTTGGTTGGGGTGAATAAAATGGAATGGAATGGAATGAGTGAAAATAAAAGGAGAAATAGAGGGCAAGAGGGATGACTTCTAAAAAAAATGAGTGAATGCAAATATTGTATTATGAGATTTGGCTAGAAAATAAGTATGATAAGGAATGGAGCATTCCTTCACAAAGTGGAGGGTTTGAGCTCTAGTTAAGGGTGATAGGAACTGAATGGTGGATGGAATGAAATAATTAAAAATTCTACTAAATTATAGTTCAAATTTCATTCCATTTTCATTCACCCCAACCTAACACAACACAAGTTTATTTATGCTAATTAAGAAAAGGGCCCTCTCTGATTAAGTACTTCTGAAATACAATGTGCAAAATGTATGAGGTTTTGGACTATACCAACCATGTTCCTCAAAGTGTTATGTATTTATTAAAAAATGATGATTTAACCAACTTCTGATTAATAAGAGCCGAAAGTGGAATGAAGTGTCAAGTCTTATGAAAGCATGTCATTCTATGAGTTTCTAAGCATAGTCATGTCTTTTCTTTGGGACGAAACCGTTGAAGCTGGGGTGCGGCACCCACAACTACTGCACATGAGATATATTTGGGGTGTAGGTATTAGGGGTAGTAATTTTGGGTAACGGATCTAGTTCGTGTCAGGTTTGTTATACCCTGTCTTGTTTTTGGGTCAACCGGAACCCGAAATGGACTGAAAATTTCAAGCCAAATCCGAACGGTTATGTACCTGGTCAACCTGTAAATTACCTCGCTGGGACCCAAAATTTATTTTAAATAATTATTTTGATTATATAATTATTTACTTACGTATTATATACTTATATATAATAAGCGTAAGGGAGATAATCTAGTCGCATGGTCACATGGTTCAAAAGCTTATCATCCGTTGGATCGTATATTGAATAAATAAGTACCGTTAGATTAGAACAAAATTATTTTCTAATTCTATAAGGCAACTCATATCTACTTGCATGTTGATAATTCTTTTTCTGAATCCAAAACAAATTCTGTCTTTCACATGTTATTGATTTTTTAATCCAAAATAAATATTTCTTACCATCTTTAATTGTAGAATCATATAAATCGCACCGTCACAAAATTATTTTTTTATCTAATATATTTTAAAATTAATGAGTCGGATATTTTAATCCAAAATAAATATTTCCTACCAGTTTTAATTGTAGAATCATATAAATCGCACCGTCACAAAATTATTTTTATCTAATATATTTTAAAATTAGTAAGCCAAATTTAAATCATATTATAATAATTCTAATATAAAATACATTTATAAATATAATCTAATGGAAGTTGACGTCACATATTCCACTCAATATATATTAAAATTTGATAGAAAAAATTTAATACTTTGGCATGATACATACGAGAAAAAGAATGGCTTGATTACAATAGTTTATTTGAAGCCATTAATAACTGTGACGGTGTATTTTATACTGTATCGCCACTATCGAATGATCCAACATGTGTGACCAGTTTTTTTTCAACAGATTCAAGTCTGGAAAGTAGAACCTATATATTCTTACAATAGTTCTGAATTACAAACAAATCATAATTTCAATTTTTATGTAATTGAAAATTTTAATTTATTATTTATAAATTAAATTCTTTCATATCATTTATTATATTTTTAAAAAGTTTATAAATAATTAAAAAGCTCTCGTGCCTTGCACGGGCTATAAGCTAGTATTATAATAAAGAATATAAAATGGCAACTTAATTAGTTGATATGTGAATAAAATTATTTAGTTAATATATAAATTAACCACACATGTATACAATTGTGTAATATAAATTTATATATTATGCATATATCATAAAATTTTAGGGTTCGTCAGCCCAAACCCATCTTGACTTATTGTGTGTTACTCTGTAGATTTTTGTGTCAATTGAAATTGTGTGAATCACATTTTAATTTACTGCTTGTTTCTTTTGCATGTTAATGATTATTTCTATAAATAGGTTAATTGTTGAATTACTTTAAGTATTACATTTAACATTATTCATTTTAGTTACTAGGGGCCGTTTGGACAAGCTTAAAAAAAGTGACGTCTTGCTTAAAGTAAAAAAGTGGATTAGAAGTGAGAAGTAAATAAATTAATAAAGTGTTTGGAAAAGTAGCAGAAGTTCTGAGAGAGAAGTTAGCACTCTCACTCTCTCAGCTTCTTAAAAGTGCTTCTACTTATTTACACAAACAGGTCAAGAAAAGCAGAAGCCAATCCTCTAAACAAACAGACCCTAAGTATCTCTTTAGTGTGATTCCCGTATCCTCGTACCATGCACTCCTCACCCGCACTCATGCTTTCTAGGATGAAACAAATTACAAGGCACAAATTGAAGTTATACAGGTGTGGCTAGAGCCTAGAGGAGATATTGTATTCATGATTTAATGGTTTTAGTTAGTTAAGATACACCATGGACGCACACTCCGTGGTTCAATCGGCACCGCGAACAATTAAATGTCAATCTTTGCTTTTTTTGCAAACCCATGGGCTTCTCAGCAATTAAATCATAACCTTAAATTTATATATAAGATGTGTCAGCTCTCTATTCATCTTTTTGTGCAGACATTTCTTGAAACAAGGTATTAATCCATGACATGGCATGAAAATGTTGTTTGAACCACTAGTGTGTCTGTTTTGCCGACATGGTTTGCAATGAAGTTAAGATAAACCAATAAGGCACACTCTGTGGTTCAATCTGCTCCGCGAACAATTGAATGTCTATCTTTGCACTTTTTGCGAACACATGGGCTTCTCAGCGATTAAATCATAATCTTAACTTTATATATAAGATGTGTCAGCTCTCTATTCATCATTTTGTGCAAACTTTTTCTTGAAACAAGATATTAATCCATGACATGGCATGAAAATGTTGTTTTAACCACTGGTGTGTCTGATTTGCCGACATTGTTTGGATTTTTTTATTTTTTTTTGCAGAAAATAATAGCATTATACTTGTAGACAGCCGTTCACAGTTTCAGTAACCTGTAAAGATGACATCCTACTGCTGCTTTCTGTAGAAATCAAAATCGCATCATAGAAGAGGCTCTTTGCTGTGGAGTTCAAGTAAAAGTTTTAGGAGTGCCCTCTCCAGAATGCAGTAATTCAGAGAGTTAAGTGTATATTCGGAATTTTGCTGTGCGCAGTTGAATACAATTTTTTCTTTTACCAGAGACGAGAATTCCATTGAGGTGATAACTGATGGGTAGGAGGTTTTGCTGTAATCCGCAGTTATGTTCAATAAACCAAAAACTTGTTATACAGTGGTTAAAATATATGCTTTTTGTTTACATTTATTACAACATGTTATTATCTCTCATCCAGTTGCGGTAGTGATGAACATTTGTTTCAGATATATCTGGCTAATGGTTTTATCTAATATTATAATTAGAGTTCCACTATAATATGGTTTATTATTTGAAATGATTTAGTTGGATTTTTGTTTTTACCGAATAATAAAGTTGAATTAGTTTTGAAGGGAAGCGGTCCACAGCAGCCGGATGCTGTGGACGAGTTATATAACAATTAGTTTTTGGACCGTTGGATGCATATCCAGCGGCCAGGATCATATTAAAATTTTAATATGTCCAGCGCTAGCGCTGGACATGGGAATCCCCGTCCAGCGCTAAAAAAGCGCTGGACATATTAAATTTTTAATATGATCTTGGCCGTTGGATATGCATCCAACGGCCCAGGAGGTGGATGTTGGTTAACCAGTCCCTGGCATACGGCTGCCAGGGACCTGATCCCAGTTTTGAATTGGAAATATGCTTTAAACCCTGATTTCAATTTGTGAATGTTACTATAAGTTGCTTAAATCTAATGCAGCTCTTGTGTCTGTTTGGGATTGTTAGAAGCTGCTATTACTGGGAAGAATGTGCTGGTGGATAAAATGGGGGAATAATTCGATAACTCTGGTAAAATAGATCCTAAAGTTGTCGAGGTAAAAGAAGATGCAATAATATATCCGAATTTGGATTTAGAAGCACTTATTTTTTCCTATATTTAGACATCAAATTCTAAATATGGAACTCGTTAGCATTTTGTGCCTTGGCAAATGAAAGGTATTTCCTTATCTTTTTTGGGACAAATTGCTCTATGAACCCATTGTGCTATAAATATAAATTGTAAATACACATAAATTATTCTATAGATAAGAATTTACATTATTGTAATATATATTTCGTTCTTTCGTTCTGTGCAGTATACATCAAGAAGCCTTTGTACGGTAGATAAGGAAGATGATGAATGTCCTCTTATTCTTGTTATGTGAATGTCAACTTTAACAGAAAATTATGAAAAGTTAGTAAGAAAATACATGAATTTGTGAGCACGAATTTGAAAGAAAAGATTAGAAAATTATCAAAATTGTATCTAATCAATTGAAAATTTGGTTAAACACATGATAATTATTTCTACAAAGATATATTAAAATAATTTTAATTTAATCTATACTATACTATAATAAGCCAAAATGGGTATAATATGTAGTCCAAGGTCTTAGTTATATTTTTTGGTTTGGTACTCTACTTTTGGTACTACAAGTCTACAATTGTGGAGTCTATTAGTATTGTATTCTTAAACAGTTTCAAATACTAAAAACACTCATAACAATACATTATCATATAATATTTCATTAAAAAAAATTATAATGATGTTATAAATAAAATTATAAATATACAATTTTGAATATCCTTTTTTAACAAGAACCTTCATATAATTCTTTTTAACTCTAACGTATTCTATTTTAATATAAACACGAACTATTACATAACTTTATTTAACTCTAAACTTAAAAGTTATTGTTGTAAAAAAAATCAAGATTACAAAATTACGTTTGAAATTCGATTGATTTGATTACTGAATCTTTCAAAGGTATTACACGATCGGCTATGTTTGGAAAAGATTTGAATTTTCTGATTTTTTTTATTTTTAAATTTACGTGTACTAAATTCGAATTAAATGTACTAATATATATATATATATATATATATATAATCAGTTGAATAATATAATTTAATTAAAATTTAATCCATTAATACTAAAATATTAATAAAATGATGTTAAAATTTAAATTATAAAAATTACGAACTATATACCCGCCCGTGTTTCGCAATAATAAGCCAAGGTATAATTTGTAGTCGTACAAATTTTTGGTTTGGTTATGTTTGTTTAGTTTGGTACTCTTTCTATAGAACTAGAACTCCACAACATATCTTGTTAAATAATTTTAGATACTAAAAACACTCATCTTGTATTACAAGACAAAAACTTTATCATTATCCTTTTAAATATAATTTATAATTAGTTAAAAAAAATCAAACTACTATTAATAACATATATTAATTATAAGTCTTTTTAACTATAACATATTTTATTTCGAATTTTCAATACAAACACGAAACATTTTCTAACTCTAATATGTTACACGACAAATATCTTTTTTCATACATATAAAAATATGCGAAATTTATATAAATTTAGAATAAATTTATAGTCGCCCGTGCTTCGCACGGGTTAAAGGCTAGTATTATATAATAAATGAAGTAGCTGTTCATGCAACTGCAAGGATGAACATACCTTGTAATCATCAAGCATGTTATAGATATATTTCTTGATTTGGCATGATCGTACACACATGTCTTTTTTTTATTTAGTTTTTCTTCAAAATGACAAACATATTTTTTTGTCACTAGTGCTTGTAAAAACTCGACTCTGAGTTAATATCTGGATAAAAAAATATATTAACATGAAATCATAATTACGTGTGATATGTATTCAGGGGTTATCACAGATTGGCCGACCATACTGACAGAGAAGTCCAAAAACTACGTAGATTTGATATGTTTTTGAATATAAGTTTAAAATTAATTGTTAATACCAATTTTGTTTTATATCAGTGTAATTTACTGTATATTCTTAATATTGATATTAGATATTTGGTTTGTTATTTCATATATTATACCAAGATTCAATATATAGAATAATTGGAAAAAACAAGTTATATTTACTATAAAGAGATTTAACATCACTTGTAAAAATCGCTCATGTTAAATATCTTTCCACCATAGTTATTTATAAGAGTCGTGTTAAAACACATTTTTCGACATTAACTATTAAAACAATTTATATCTTAATACAACGTTGTTAAAAGATAAAATTCTTAATTTTCGCATTTTCTGTTTCCCCATTTCTCTCGCGACAGTTTCTCTTCCCGCATCATCTTTATTTATAACCATATTCGGCCCTTTCACCATCCCGCTATAACCCTCTCTCCTTCCATCTACCCATCCAACCTCCCTTACATGGCTTCGAGTCGTTTATAACTCAATTCAATAGGTAGCTTGAAGAACTATTCTTTATTGGAGTCCAACTTAGAATTAGATCGAAAAATCACAACTTTGGGATCTGGCTTGGACCCGGCTAAATTTGTAACCCGATTGGTTTGATTGGATTTTAGGGTTTTGAATAGATGAATTGGATTCTGTGGTTTCATCACACATCTTCTTTTCTCGGTTTTATGTAGGTATATATTCTCAGTTTCTTCAATTACATGTCATAGTTTTACATTTATTATCTTAATTAATTGTCCAACGTCATGTTTTACTGGTTTTTCAGTAGATGAGAACATGTGACTTTAGGGTCTTTTTTAGAATTCATGTGAAATTAAATTGAATTTTATCATATTTTTTTGCGTAATCCGGTTTCCTTTGCCTATAATGCGTTTGAGTGAAATAAAACATATTTTAATTTTTTATTTAAGAAACACTCGAGGTCATTCTAATTGCCGGTTTTTTATTTTTTAATATTTGTGTGTCATATATATTTCTTTATACCCAACACTCACATACTCAAGAAATTTCTTGGTAATTCTACATCCTTATGTACCAATCTATAAAAGAAACCAACGTTATATTTTTCACCTTCATTCCATACCATCATCTCTCTTATCTTCTTCTCTTTCTTTTATGCTCACATTCCATATATATCTCATTTTCACAAGTGACTAAGTTGTTTGCTTGATATGATTATATATACATAACTTTCAACCTCATATGAATTGGTAAGTACTAGCCCAAATAAGTTTTTTTTTTTTTAAGAGCCTAAATAAATTTTTTAAGCATTCTTATATACACACATACACCATGGATATCTATTCCATTTTGATTTTGATTAGAAGTGATTATACATAAATTCTTGAATTTCACTATCTTCCAAATTTTGAATTATATTTAAAATTGAACCAATATCAAAATTAGATATAGAACATAGTTTTCATTGGTATTATCTTTATTTCATAGATGAATTTTTTTATTCAAATGGAGAGTATGTTGTTCTTCAATGTAGTAAACAATGAAGAAGATGCTCCAAGAACAATCAAGATCCATAATCACCCCTGTAGTTCGAAGGTAAAAATTATATTCATTTTAGGGCGTACTTTGGATGTTATTTTTGTCTTTATTTTATCATGTAGCCTGTACATATTGTTGCATTACTTTTATTCATACTTCCTAATATATGTCAGTACAGCATATGCCTAGGGTCGGTCAAATTAGGCCTTTAGCGTCAGCATTCCAGCATAATATATGAAAGCGACACTATAGCTATAGGTATGTTCTTCTTGCGTCGGTTAAAAAGCCGACGCTTATAGTCTACTTTACTATGGCTAAACTGCGACGCAAAAGTCTTGTTAACCGACACAAAAGGATTGCGTATAGCGTCGGGTTGTAAAACAATCGACGCTAAAGGGTTAGAGCTATAGCGTTGGGTTGGTAGAATGTCGTTGCCTAAAGTTCGCTTAAAAATACTTATATGCGTCGCTAGTCGAACAGCCGCTCTATAGTGTCGGGTGGTCAAAATGTATCCATATATACCTGTTTCTCGACAAATGATATTCCTACAAACCGCAGACACTTTTCTTTAACATAATTCTAAATTTTCAAACTATTATATGTGCACAAGCCAAATAAAAGAAATCTTTGTGTATCAGTGCACTTCCGGAGATGAACTTTGCACATTTTCTTCTTTAACAACATATGGTTGTGCGTGTCTTTGTATATTTGGAATGGTAAAGAAAACTTGCTAAATGCCGACATCAATCAATTGATTAAGTGTATTAACATAGATGTTTACAAAAGTGAACTATAGAACTGTCTGCATTCAAAACAACTGAAAGATAAAGTCAATTATAATCAGTCTCAGGTACACAATTATTCAGCATTATGGCAACTTTGATTCGAAACAAAATCAAATATAGTTAACCTGTTATAATCCCACAAAAAATGCTGGTGACTCACGAGCTGCCTTCTCATTCTACAAGCTAGGCCTATCAGCAGCCTCAGCTTTCTTCAGCTGCTGCTCCACATCTGTTAGTTTCTCCTTTTGCTCTGGACTGATCAAAACCGCAGTTTTACTTCATTCATAATTCGCTATGAAATTCTGTTTCTTGTGCATTCACAAAGCTTAGTGCGCAAATGTGTAAATACTAGAAAAGTGATGAGCTATATATCCGTACACTAATATGTTGGGATCTTAGAGAAATTGACCGCCTAGTGGCAAAATATGTTGCCACCATCAAATGCACCATTTAAACTCAGCATTATGATTACAAGTGCACATTATAAGTACTAGCAATATTAAACAATCACCTTTTACACAGCAGCAAAACTGAATCACCTTTTCCAAGCTTTTGTTTCAACCAGGTAAGGAACGTTCTGGTTCAGGTTCAGGATCTCAGCACGGGCCTTCTCCCTTTAAGAGACCAAGGTTCCAAGAGGAGCAAAGGATAAGCCAGTCTACAAAAAATCCTCTGATAAATAAAGAAACTAGAAATAATTTTTACAAGAGCCGGTTGTGCAGGAAAAAAATGCAGGGTAATTGCCCAAAAGGGAAGAAAGGTACCTTTGCCCATGGCTTGTAAGAGCTGCATGCTCCACCGCCCAATTGGGAAGAATTGGTGCATGCTAAAAGTACACGGGCATCGGATAATTATCCAAAAACACCAGGTGGGCTGATGCTTTGCAGGTATTTTTTTGCTGGAAACGAATGCCCGTATGGGAAAAACTGCTCTTATTTACCTACATGAAAGTCCAAAAGAAACTGAGATGGCAAGGTCCCCGCCTATGAATTTATCTGCACCAATTATTAAAGCCACCGGACCAATGTTGGAGGTGAGATGAGAAATGTTGGAGATTTCATTGGTATTATCTTTATTCTATAAATGATTTTTTTATTCAAATGGAGTGTATGTTGTTCTTCGATGTAGTAAACAATGAAGAAGATGCTCCAAGAACAATCAAGATCCATAAACACCCCTTGTAGTTCGAAGATGAAAATTTTATTCATTTTAGGAGGTACTTTGGATGTTATATAAATTTATGCCTAACATACCAACTGTCTTTTCCGTTTGTATTTATATAATACAAAATGATAGCTGTATATCTTTGGAGGGTACACTTCACCTTAGAAATACCCTGGAGTGTTGATCACGCGATTCAGCCGTTGGGAAGAACTCACCGTTCAAATCAAGCTTCTGCACCAGAGTATAGGTAAAAAATAGATCTCGTGTAGACATTCATGTAGTTAGCAGTAATTAATGACTTCTCCTACTAATCTTGACTTGTTTTGTTTCAGATTTGCTTCCACTGTTATTCTAATCCACGGAGATCTAGGCTGCCATTGATGAATGGAACAGTTAAATATGCTGCATTTCATGTGCTTTCACCAGAGGGTGACTGGGGTCTTACAATATTAGAAGTTCCAGACAAGATTCAAGCAAGTCTACATGGTTTACATAGGTGGTATTGAACTTAGTGATGTCTGTTTTTAACTTTGCAAGTTTGATTACTATAATAGACTGCTGGTCTTCCAGATCCGACAACGAGCATGACAGCGAAAGCATCAATTGGTGCTGCCTTGCGAAGGTTTCTAAGCTTTTTGAGAGGACAACTACATCAACTTATTACAAGAATGGAATCTTAGATGGAGAAGTTGAGGATTTTGATAAAGATGAAGCAAACAAAGATGGAGATTGAAGGTACTAATAAACATATTCTTAAGTTGATAGTAAATATATAATACAGAAGTTATGATACACTTCATTTCCAACCTTTAAATCGGGTTTGTGTTTATATAAATCTACAATGACTCGATACAAAGATTAGCTAGTGATGGTACAAAAATTTCACTTCAGTTCGCATATAATGAAGAATATGCTCCAAGAAAGATCAATACCCTACTCCACATGGTTCTTCTAGTTTAAGTCATGCAATATTTGGCCATGGTATATCTTCTTTTTTGGGCCTTGAAATATATAATCTTTTTGACACTAGTATAATAGGAGCATATAAATTTAAATTAATTCTAAATCCCAATCAAGTACATAAATTTATATTTATATCTCTTGTACTAGCCAATTAAAATATTATAAAATTTGATCATGTCAGTATTTGATATGTTTTAAGGCCTCTTATGAAAGAAAACAGCAACGCTTATCATCCAACAATATGAAACTTCAGAAGATTTCTCAGGATGGACCAAGGAAACTTCAGAAGATTTCTCCGGATAGACTGGGGAATCTAATTCCTCCACTTCAGATGATAATAGACCCATTCAGACCCTAGCTCTTTTGAGCAATGGCAAATGCTCATCTCCGTCATCATTGATGTAATCCACATCCCAATCCTTATTACTACTAGGTGGAGTCTGACAGGCTTTATGCTCTTCAATCTCTGATGCTGGCTCTTTCTCAAGTCCAGTAAGTTCATTAGTACCACTGTTGGCTCGTTTCCTGATAGGCTTTCTTTTTTTCTTCACAATAACAGCACTGGACGGCAAGTCAAGCTTATTACTAAGCTCAGTATCTCCCTCAGTACATTTAACAGCAGATTCTGTCTGCGGCAGTCCATAACCAGACACCATAGTGCTCCCCTCATTGAAACTAAGAGAACCAGAGCCAACCGTGCCAATTACTGAATCATTTTTTTCATAACTGCCACAAAAAACAGAAGCAGTTGAACCAACATCTTTAAGTTTAGATACATCTGGTGATTTCTTAGTTCGCCGCCTCCTACACGAGGGACTCCGCATCCCATACCGGCCTCCAATCCCTCCACCTTCTATAATCTTGCTAGACGGCTTTATAGAGTTCCGAAGTTTGTAGGAATTCACCTGAGATGAATTTCTTGACCGTCGATTAGACATCAACCGTTTCTCCGTGAATAGTTTCTGTTCTTCTGCAACTCTATTATCTTCCCCTGTCGGCAGGAACATCTCTTTTGCATTGACATTACAAAGAGGATCCTCAGATGGCGTCGCTTCCTTAATATGGAAAGGGTCTTGTTTATCTGCAGCTGAAGCCCCGCCAACAAGAAAGTCATCATCATATCTAACTTTTTTAGAATCAATACTAATTGCTTTAGAAGCTTCATCCTTCACAGAAGAATCAGCCAAAGAATCTATAGAATTGCTACCATTTGTCATATTTACTTCACCCATTAACGGACAATTCGTACCTTTGTCTTCATTTCTTGACTTCTTAGAATAGGCAATAATCTCAAGTACTGCACGATGAAAATCAGAACCTCTAGTATGACGATTCACTATAAGATAATCCTTCTTTTCTTCCGAATACGCTTCAACATCAACTGGATTAATGAATGCACTACATGGAGAAATAGACCAAAAAAAGGTTAAAAGGGGGAAAAACAAGCCAGTTGTATGATGGCAATCAAGCAAAGCACTTTCATTTGCACTAGTTGCATATCCAGAGAAGATCAGAAAGGCACTTATTCTAGGACCGTCTATAAACTCTCTTCCTTAAGTTGCCTGGTTAACAAACATAGGAAAATGTTACCCATCCCCAATATATTGATCTTTACAATTTCTCAAGTCTCAACATAGGATCCTTAAGTTGCCTGTAGTGTAGGTGTTTAAGATTAAGAACCTCGGTTAATTTTTTCCTGACCTGTACCTCAGAGCTACCTTGATCACCCCTTTATGATGGTTGGCACGATAATTACAAGTGAGCCTAAAAAAAGATCATTTCAACATATGTATTCTATGATATGGCTAGATGAATTTGTACACATATGAAAATCTCGTGACACACAGGAAATTCCCTTTTATAGACAAAAATCAAGGCTTACTTGTGGAGCTATTTCAATGATGACATAAACTGATAAAAGATAGTACTCTAGGGGTGGCCACGCTGACTTACATTTGCTGGGTGCCGAAGCAAAACACGAACACCTTTTTACAGTCCACTGGAAGACCATATTTCTCCGGCGCCTCAACCTGCCAAAAGCAAACAACTAGTTACGAGCTTTGAATTTCGTTAGTCATACAATAGTTATCCCATGTGCTTGAGGCATGTCACTTCCTCTACGTATTTTATGATGTAAAGAGCATCATATGACGCTTGCACACGAGAAAAATGCATTCGCCCAATTAACAGCAACATTTTACTGACATTTAATGCCTAGCCTTCTGTATCGCAATCTTCCGCCTACCATTTCTTTTTCCGCTTTTAAAGTTCAAATCTTTTATTACCTCTTCGAAAAACCTTAATTTATTAGAGTCCATAATTGCTTGCCCATTTACCAAATAGCTCATACAATGTCACAACCCACTACCCAGTTCTCTTAGAAGCGTCACCATCCACATAATAGTAGAAACATATATGGCATTTATGACAATTCACGTACCGCCAAAAACAAAAACAAAAAAAAACACATCTTCAACCTCCCCGCGAAATCCATAAAAAACCCTAATTCAACCCCCTAAAACTAAACAACATAAACAATACAAATAACACTAAAAACCGAATAAAAAAACACATCCTAAACCTCCCCTCCAGATCCATAAACAACCCTAGTTCCAGCCCCCTGAAACCAAACACCATAAAAAATTCACACACCACCAAAAACCAAATAGAACAACACACCCTAAACCTCCCCGCCAAATCCATAAACAGTAAATCAAAAATTAAAACCAAACCCTGATCAAAACATACCCTAAACAACACAATTCAACTAAATTCCCTATCTTGACACTAAAGCTCACGCATTTACGATAAAGTTAACATCTTAACAACAAAATTCACATCTTCACACATAGAAACACACAATTTACACACATATTTACAATAAAGTCAGCATCTTTATACACAAAAACACACGCAAAAAAAAAAACACAATTTACACATATACCTTCGCAGGCCAAGACGGAAAGCCAGTAAGTTTGGCAAGCACAGGATCACCGACTCTCCATTGACGCTTACGGTTTTTCGAACCTTTTCTTCGACCCATCAAGAAGCCAACACTAGCACACAATTCAATCAAATTAAGCTCAGTTAAGTACAATTCAAGACACAAAACAACTTAAAGGTGCGATCTTTACCGGAAAACAGCCGAAGAAATCGCCGGTTTGGAGATGATGTAAATTGTGAGTGTATGAGAATATGGGTGTGAAACAAGAGTGTGTGTGTATGGGCTAAGGAGTTGGGGCCTACGTATCAGGGCCTCAGAGCATCTCGAAGAGTGTTCTTAAATATAATATAAACAATCTGGCTCTTAGCAATTTAGGACAAAGTTAAGAGGGGTGTATTGGATTAGAATTTTAAAGCATTTTTTGCATTTTTTTGCATCAAGAAATCAAATAAGGCATGGAAAGAGGATCCTAGTTGCTGGAGCACTAATTTATGTCACATTCCTTATAATTGGACTTAGGACATGAAATATGAAAGCTGCTGGAGTTGCACCACTAGCCATGCCTTATTTGATTTCTTTAATAAAAAAATCATTTCTCTCTCTTATTGTAACTTATTTTCTCTCTATTCCTTCCATCTTTTTATCAATCTCTTTCCAAATTTATTATTATAATAATAATAAGGAATGAATTATAAGGATCATTGTTGGAGTTGAAATACAAAATCTTGTCCTAAATCACTAGGATTCAATATTTTATAATATTTATAAGGAAGACACTAAGACACTGCTCTTAGAGCATCTCCAGCAGCATCTTAGCCCATTCTTTAAATATAATATAAAATATTGGATCCTAGTGACTTAAGATAATAATAGCTATTCTCACTTCCAACAATATTCCTTATATTCATTCCTTATATAATATTTTATTATTAAAAGTTACCATTATTGCAATAGGTGAAGAGAGAGAACATGTTTGTATTCAAAATTTATTATAAAATAAGATTTAGGAGAGGAGAGAGGTTACCTAAAAATAAGGCATGGCTAGTGGATCTTAGTGATTTAAGGAATCACTAGGATACTGTTGGAGTGGATTATTTTCCCATATTCCTCATATTTTGGTTTAAGACTCCAAATAGGGAAGCGGCTGGAGTTGCTCTTAGGAGCCACTAAGGGGTCGTTTGGTTCGAGCAGTGGTATCGGGTTGGAATGAGGAATCGGGTTAAGCTGGTATGGGTTTGAGGTATCATATCTGATATCATGTGTTTGGTTGAGTGCTGGAATCAATATATATAATTTTTATAAAAAATAAGTTATTAATATATATTAATTAAAAATATTAATAAAATTATTATTGTCATATATTTTTGCATCATTGATTTAATTTTGTATCAAACATTAATATTTCATTACTTAAAGAGAGGGGAAAAAAAATGAATATAGCTCATATCCCAATCTCATACCCACCTCCCCACTTGGGTATCAAAAACCCATACCTTGGGGGTTTAAGGTATGGGTTTCAGATTTTGTTTTTCTCAACCAAACACCAGGTATGGGTTTGGAATGGACAAACCCCATACCTCATTCCAGAAACCCACGAACCAAACGACCCCTTCTCTTCGAGCTCAATTTTTTGACTCCTCTTCGTATCTTGAGTTAGAACCTATTTAAGAGCCTATTGGAGATGCTCTTGCAAGCTCAGATTACAAACTCTAATATGGGTGTGTTGTACAATTCACATATGCTCTTTCCGTGAAAATTTTAAAAAAGTGAGAGATAGATCAGAGAAGGGTATTATATTATATCAAACTATGCGAGAAGCCGCGCGTTGCGCCGGCCTATAAAAATTATATTAATAATTTAATATTAAGATTTGTAGAATGCAATAATTTTATGGCTGTTTATAAAAAAATATATTAATGATTCAAAATTAATTTTTGTAGAATAAAATAAATTTTATATTATAAAAATCTTGATGTAATACCAATACTAATATATAAAATTGCAAAATTGTATTGTAATTCATGGTGAAAAAAAAGAAAATAAACTTCTACACGTAATTAACAAATTAAAGCACGACGAATCTTATTTTTATTTGTGTTTTTTTTTAATCATGTTCTTACATTGTCACCTTCCTCCATTTTTTTTGGATTGATTGTGCACAAAAACATTTAACCTAAATCCGTGAGATAGCGGTCTATAATTACACTTGTTTGTAACAATTTTTTTTTTAATATTGTATAAACAGCCTTCACTTAAAAGTTGCTTGAACGGAGCAAACAGATTATGTATGAATAATTATATTTCCCTCTATACAAAGTAAATCATATAAAAATTAATAACAACAAACATGTCTGATTAACAAAACAAATATTATAAAAGAATAACTAACAAACATACATCACTAATAGTTAATTTATTGATATCATCCATCAATATCATGTCAAGACTTTATTCTTCCCCCATGTTACATAGCGGTCTATAACTAACTTTGTTTGCAACAACCTTTATTTTTTAATACCGTATAAACAGCCTTCACTTATCGAGAGAGAAGAGGTTGTGTTTAGATGATTCAAAACCCTACAATCTATATGGGTATTTATAGGTGCAGAGAGACTTGTGTGCTACTCTATTTCACATAATTAAATAATTTGAAACAAAATCAGATTAAAACTTTCAAGTTACTATATTCCATAAATAATCTGAAACAAAATCAGATTCCGAAACTTGCTTCTAATATATCCGAAACTAAAAAAGGTAGTTCTAATTTTTGATTTTTTTTTTTATAGCCCGCAAGGGTTGGTTCAGCTGGTTAAAGAGAGGACATGTATCCTCTTGGTCACAGGTTCGACTCCCGAAGGGAGCAGAATTTGTGATTATGCCTCCTGGATCAGAGCATGTGGTTTACCTTGGTTCACGTAGTTTGCAGGCTATTGCGTGAGCTCGTGGGTTTACCCAGTGCGCACCCGAAGGGTAGCGGCTGCGGGTTCCTACGTTAAAAAAAAAAAATTGATATTTTTCATTTAAATAATTTGAAACAAAATCAGATTAAAACTTTCAAGTTACTATATTCCACAAATAATCTGAAACAAAATCAGATTCTGAAACTTGCTTCTAATATATCCGAACCTAAAAAAGGTAGTTTTAATTTTTGATATTTTTCATCCAAAACTTCGAGAAAATTAGAAAAATAGAACGGAGCGATGTGAGAGGCGCCACCTACACGCCCCTCGCTTCTCCTTTATATAAGTATATTGATGATTGATTGACTAGCTTTTTAACCCACGGGTTGCTCAAAATTAATTAATTAATTTTTAATATATGTTATATCTTTTTAAATTATTTGTATTTTAAAAATAATTTAAATGTTATATTTATTTGTATTTTAAGTCATAGTATCTTAATGTTTAAATGTACATATATCCTCACTATTATGATATTTATTAAAATATAAATATAAAAAAATACATTATCTAAAATTTTATTGTAACGCCCCCAGATCCGCATTCCTCGGATCTAGGCCGTCACACCCCTTCAGCATACCTGTTTTACGATGCATACCTTGCCCCACAAGTCCAAAGTCGATATTACACTTATCCTCGTCACGGGAACAAGTCTTCCCACCCTTCGTCTTGCCACAGCCTCACGCCTTGTCCTTGTTCGTGCTATTGTGCGCTTTTGGATTGTTCTTCTCAATCGTGCATTATTCTACCTTTGCTGTTTAAAGGAAATCAAGAATTGCAAGTATGAGCAATTGAATGCTCAGCAAGTCCACTATGACACAAATCATCACAAGATAAATCACAAAAGGATTTACACAGGTCAATTAAGCAGATTCAAAGGAAGTGCTGCAATCAAACACACATACAGAGTTCAAGAAAGAATAAAATATCAATTACTGGTCTCCATCCCAGTGGTCCCACACAAGGCTCGATCACTGCCATTGAGCGAGTACCACCCTGTGTCGCCCTCGCAGCCTGATCGCGACTGTCGAATGGCGCCACCCACAAATTCCACACTTTGCTAGCATAAGGGTTATCATTTTCAACCCTCAAATTTACCCCACATAGAGAATTTACATTTTCCACCACTTCCACGAATGCAAATCATTCGTGTTGACCAGTTTATGAAATTCATCCCCTGAGTACAAATTGGCACACTTCATATTGAATAAATCTTCCCTTTTCTCACAAGAATGCGAACAAATGCATCCTCACAATTCAGAATTTAATACCTCTCGGATTATGAAGACAAGTAATCCGATCACAACATTCCAAGAACAATAACATAGAACCGAACATGGTTAACGATCCTTGTATAAAATCGATTAATCATTGTTCGAATTAAAGAATAGAAGTTTAACAGATTGAAAGAGAATAAGGAAACATAAGAGGAAATCAATAATCAAGCAATTTATCCACTTTAAGGTATATGGAAGGAATAATCAGTTATTTGAAGGGAACATCAGGTTCATCAAAGTTCATAAGAAGGAGCGAATCAAAAGATAGGGATCTCGACAACCAAAATAGCAATATTAGCGAATAATCAGGGTTGGAACAATTCAATTGAATTATGCTCGTATTGAAACAATAACTCAAAGATATGAACTAGACTTCTCAATTGCGAGCAAGGTTGTAATCAAATATTGAATATGAATTCTGTAACGATGCAAAGATTTCTGAATAGAATAATCATTTCAAAAAAAAAATATGATAGGTTAAACATTTGAAAATTAATGGTATTTCTGGTTTTCCACAATACTGAGTCAACCCAGAGCAATGAGTGGACTTGGGTAACAAAGAAAGTTTGTTTTAATAATAATATGAATAAATGTCAAATCTTCTAGTGTCCGTCTCTCCCAGATCTTCTCGAAATATTCAAATATATTAAAGTATCGAGTTTCAAGCATAGAATCAATTATCAGACATAATCACATTTGATAAATCAATAACACAACTTTGGCACATCAAGAGAAGGAATTAAGTGAACTTGCCTGGCATCCTTTGGTAAATAAAAATATTCCTATCTCAATTTGGATAATTGAGCTCGCCTTCCAGATAAGAAATATTCTATACCACATGAAATAACAAATTTAGTAATTCTCCACTTTAAGTAATAATCTCGATTAATCTACTATAAATTCATAATTTATAGCTCCTCCCTTTGATAATATATAGATTGTTTTTATCTTATTCCTCTAGTCTATCGATTATCCCTTAAATCCCCAAATAATGGACTTCAATTAAATAATGATATCCCTATTATTAATCTAAGTAATCCACTTAAATCATTCGTTAATCAAATCTTTAAATATTGTATTATAAATCTCTACTTATAATTTATTTATTCGCGACAAGAATCCACACAAATATCTCTAATTTGTTCCATTCTTGTTATTATATCGATTTCCCAAAGTCTCACTTCCTTATTAACCATATCCACAAATTCAGTAATTATTTATTAAATCACCCAATATAGAATTGTATTTAATATTTCTCGAACCCAAAATTTGATTTCACCATTAAATCCGAAAAACTATTTACTTAAATCTTCATATTTTACACTTCTACTAATTCCATCATTTAATCCCTCAAATTAATTAAATACTAACCTTAAATATTTTAGCCAATTAGAAGATGACACATCATCATCATCTTCCTCAACCTCACCAACACTTTCTCTCTCCTCGAAGTCAACTCTAATGGTGAAACTTTGACCGCTAATATCTCCTTCGTTTCTAATCCGTTTTTAACGATTCAAAAGCCTATTCCATCTATTTTTCCGCAAAGAATCCAAATATACAATTTATTTTACAATCCAGCAACAATATTTTACCCAGCAGACTAATTATCAGTACCCATTTACAAGCAAATTACAAAACTGCCCCTTCTTCATCTCCCTCACATCTTTTATCTCCTCTCTCCCCTGCCATACATCACCATCGCCGCCGCTGCCGGCGTCAGGCCGTGGTGGCACTACACCACCCTCTCCTTCGTTCACTACCCAACACCCTCGTTATTCCCCTTCTTTTTTTCCTCTTCGCTTTGCCTCCCCACGTCGGTCTCCGTCGACGAGCTCGTCACGGCGGCTCTCCGACCCTCCTTCCCATCAATTCCACCCTCCGAATACATCCCTCAAACACACTAACAAAATCTCCCATTCAATTTCATATAATCATCAACATAATCAAAATGCCCAAATTTCTAAAGAACCCTAATTTATGATAGAAACCCTAATTTAATGCATTTGAAGATACCCCAATTACCCAGTGGTATAAACAATTGAGATGGTATAGTAATATATTCGAGTTTGGTTTTCTGAATTAAACTCAAACATGTGTATGAGAGAAATAAATGCTTGTCATAGAATATATCTCATGCATATATCTTTTTCTTAAATAATCAAATAAATAAATGAAAGATATCAAGATTAGTTACCTTAATCAAAAGCTTTTAGTCAATTCCTTTCTCCCACTGTAATTTCTCCTTCCTCCTTCACCTTCTCTTTCTTCAATTTCTTTCTCTCTCTCTAGTCCTTCTCACTCTAGAAGTTGTATTTTATCCAATAAATTCTTGTTTTGCCCCCTTTTTATAATTGATAGATTGGGGTTATTTGCTTTTAAAGACTTCCTAACTTAGCTTTTTAAAACACACACTTGTTTCAATTTTATTTAAATAATACGCTATATAGGTCTAACAAAATCTCTTAGTATCGGTGCCTGATATAATAATTATTCCATTGCACTAAAATCGTACTTCGCGAATCTTGTGTCTGTTGATTTTAAAAAAAATTGCTACTTAGTGCATAAATAATAATAATAAAAATAAAAATATAATGATAATAACGTGTATATATATACGTGCTTGAAGTTTTGCGGTCGTTACAGTCTCTCCCCCTTAAAGGATTCCGTCCTCGGAATCATGTTTGATTTCCAACCAAAGAGAGATGATTCTTCTGCACTTCATCTTTTAGCTCCCAAATTCTTCTTCAACAGCTTTATTTTGCCATATCAACTTGACCAACTTTACTTTTTGTGTTCTCAACTCTTGTATGCATTATTTGAACGATTCTTTCTTCTCAAGTCAAGTCAAGTTGTACGTCTATTGGCTCATAATCCAAAATATGTCGTTTATCAGTCTTGTAAGTTTTTAATAGCGACATGTGAAATACATTACGAATATGTTGCAAGTCCTATGGAAGAGCTAATTGATAATCGTGCCAACTTTCTTTAAAATTTAATGAGTAGGCTCTTAAAATATCCTCGATTGTCTTAATTGTTCTTTCACTTTGTCCATCTGTTTGTGGATGATAAGCAGTACTGAAATTTCAACTTAGTTCCTAAGCTCTCTTGAAAGGTTTTCTAGAATCTTGAGCTAATCTTGCATCTCTATTTTATACAATTGACACGGGCACTCTATGACGATTCACAGTCTCCTTCAAATACATAGTCACTAACTTCTCCATTGTATACTTTTCACTTACTGGTAGAAAATGAGCTAATTCATAAGTCTATATATGATAACCCAAATGGCGTCGTGCTTTGATCGTGCTTGCGGTAACCCTACAATGAAACCATAGTAATGTGTTCCCATTTCTACTCTGGGATCTCTAAAGGCCATAGTAATCCACTTGATATTTGGTGTTCCTCTTTTACTCTTTGATAAGTTAAGCATTTACACACCCAATCTGCAATTTCACATTTCATATTTGGCCATCAATAGTGTGTCTTAAGATCTTGGTACATCTTCATACTTCCCGCGGTACATAATATTTGAATCCTGTGCTTCACTCAGAATCTCTCCTTTCAACTCCAATACTCTAGGAATCCAAATTCTAATAGCAAATCTCTGAATTCCTTTCTCATCCTCTAGACATAAGTATCTTTCTTTATGTCAATTCCTTCATTTGCTTCTCCACCACTTTCTCTTGACATGTCTTAATCTTTTCCTAGTAATTCAAGTTGTAACAACATCACGTAAAGTCTTTCTCCTTCTAAACTCAAATCTTTTATTTCCAACTCTAGACTTTCTGTTTCCTTCCTTAATTCTAAAGGTAAGGTTAGCATATTTAATCTTTCTTTTCACTTAGCGCATCAGTCACTACATTTCCTTTGCCAGGACGATAACTAATTGCACATCGTAACATTTGATCAATTCTAACCATCTTCACTGTCTCATTTTCATTTTTTTTTTGTAAACAAATACTTCAAACTCTTATGATCAGTTATATCTCACACTTCTCGCCATATAGACAATATCGCCAAGTCTTTAATGCGAATACAATCAACGCTAACTCCAAATCATGGGTAGAATACCTGAGCTCATAGTCTATTAGCTGTCTAGAGGCGTAAGCAATTACTTTCTCGTGTTGCATCAATACGCATCATAAGCCTTTGTGAGACGCATCACTATAAATCATGAAGTTTCCACTTTCATCAGGTGACGCAAATACATGAGTCGTTGTAAGTCTTTTCTTAAGTTCTCGAAAGATTTCCTCGCACTTTGGCGTCCATTCGAAATTTTCTTCCTTACTGGTAAATCGTATTTAAGGAGTTGCAATATTTGCAAAATCTTGTACAAATCTTCAATAATAGCCAGCCCATCCAAGAAAACTTTTAAATTCAGTCAGAATCCTAGGCCTTTCCCAATTTCATATTGCTTCAATCTTCACAGGGTCTACTGATATACCATCCTTTAAAACTACATATCCAAGAGATTGTATTGCCCCTACCAAAACTTACATTTTAAAACTTTCACATACAACTTTTTCTTCTTCAAAATTTTCAATGGGGTTCTTAGATGCTCTATATGCTCTTTTCGTAAATCAGAATGTCTTCAAGAAAAACAATCACAAATTTATCCAAATATTTCTTGAATACTCTATTGATAAGATCCATAAAGGCTACATGTGCATTGGTTAACCCAAAAGGCATTACTAAGAACTCATAATGTCCATATCTCGTTCTAAGAGACGTCTTAGGCACATCTTCAAGTTTAATCTTAAGTTGATGATATCCAGATCTTAAATCAATCTTAGAAAAGTGAGCTGCTCCCTTCAATTGATCAAATAAATCATCAATCCTTGGCAAAGGGTAATTATTCTTTATTGTCACCTTATTCAATTCCCTAAATTCAATACACAACCTCATACTTCCATCTTTTTTTCTTTTTACAAACAACACTGCAACTCCCCACGAGGATACACTTGGCCCAATGACTCTTTCTTTTTCCTAATAATTCTTGTATTTGTGTTGCTAACTCTTTTATTGATGCTCATGCCATTTTATAAGGAGCTTTTGATATAGGTGCGGTACCTGGCACAAGATCTATAGTGAACTCAATCTCCCTAGTTGGGGGTAATCCCGGTAACTCTTTTAAAAAAAAAACATTCACATACTCATTTACCACCGAGATTTCTTCCATCTCAGGACTCTATTTCTTCGTATCTATCACGTGCACCAAATAGGCCTGACATCCTTGCCGAAGCAATTTCTTGGACTGTATCATGATCAAAATTTTCTTATCTTGGTCTCGTCTTCTTACAATCACTCTCTTTCCACTATTACCTCTTATACGTTTTCGTCTACAATAAATCTGAGTGTCGTAACTCGTTAACCGTAACTCGTAACCATTCCATTCCAAATATCACGTCAAAATCCCCTAACTTAAAATGAATTAAATCTACTTTGAAAATTTATTTCTGAATCGTTACTTCACAACTAGGAAACACTTGATCCACAGAATTCACATCCTGATTCGCTATTTTTATATTCGTGGGTTCTTCTAGAGGTATCGCAACACTACCTAACTTTTTTGTATTTTTTTTTTTTGGCATAAAGTTTACAAAAATACACCATTTGATGGCGCCGGAATCAATCAGCACACAAACATCTTAAAGATATACTGTAAGTGTACATGAAATAATGTCGTCATTGACTATAGCGTCTTTCATTGCCATATTAAAGGTGTACAATGTTGCCTTGCTCCTTTCTAGAGGTGTTGATAATCTCAGAATAGTGTCTTCTTTACGTCGTGCTCAACAATCCCTGAACATGTGGCCCATCTTGTCATAGTTGAAGCAAGTAACAGGTTTTTATTTGCATTTCGAAGCATAATGTCCTTTCTGTCAACAGATAAAACAAACGGCAAACTCTTGATAGCCCGGAGCTGGATGCTTCTTTCAACAATTCTTGCATTCACGCAGAAGAGGTCTTCCTTGGAGAAGATTTGCAGCATATGGGGGCCTGAACCCCTGATTCCCGTCGCGATTTTCTCAATTTCTGATTCAAAGTGTTCCCTCCCTGTTGAATAGCATTTTAACAAAAGGTTTTTTTTTTTTAATATTCTAGTCCCATATCTTCTTCTTTTGGCTACGACCAGGCTTTGGTGCCCTCCATTTCTTGCCATTCTTTTCACGGCTGTATAGCTCACTCCCGCTTTCTACGATAACAGCCTTCTAAAACAGATTCGCATGATTACTAAGTTCAAATCACTACCTTGCTTAGGATCCAGGGTTTCGATTCTTGTCGAAAACGTCGGGCTCTCTTTTTATTAATATCAACATAGTGTTGTACGAACTTCGCAAGTTATGTAAATTTGGCTTCATAATCAGCCACAGACACGTTCTCTTGTTTAAGTTCTAAGAATCTGAGTTACGTGATTCTCATGGTATTTAGGAAAATGTTTCTATGGAATAATTTCGTAAAGCATTCCCACGTCATAACACTAGTCCCTTCTAGATCCTTTTTAGCATCCCACCAATAGTTAGCTTCCACGTTTAACATATATGTAGCAAATAGAGTTTTCCTTATCATCCTCAACTCCCACAATCTCAAAATCTCTTTTTAAATTTCTTTTAACCAGGTCCTAGCTTCAATAGGATCCGTGGTTTCTTAAAACTCAGGAGGTGTACAAAATTAAAAGTTTTTGAATATAACAAATGATTTAGGTGGTTGGTTGATTGATGCTCCGTTGGTATGAGTTGGTAGGTTGGGAGCATGTTGTTTTAAGAGATCAAAGAGCATTTATATCGGATCAGAATTGGCTGAAACATTCTCTGGTGGAATTTCATGTTCTTGGTTTTTACCAATTTCAGAGTTCATCTTGTTTCTATAAGGGAGGAACAAAAATAGGTTATTCTCACATGGTGTACAGGTTTATTTGAAATGCAAGAGTGCAACTATAGCAACTGTTTATAGTGGTGCAAAATTGTTTACCAAATGTTTAACAAGAGTTTTGTTTATGAAATAAAGATTAAATGGTAAAGACAGTTAAGGTTTAATAATTGTTCAAGGAAGTATATCAACATGCCTAAGGTTTCACATTAGCAAAAGGTAGGTGGTTTAGATTTAAAAGCGGTTTTGAAAAGAAATAGGTATGTGAAACGTTTTTTAATAAAAAGGTGATACAAGATACCGAGATCAAGGATAGAACAGCGGTTTCATAAGTACAAAAGATCACGCATATCACATATTGTAAATCATCTCAAAAAAAAACTGTCCATTTTCACTGGTCTTCATCATATGCACACTAAGTTCGAGTACCATTTTGTCATTATTCGAAGACATTATTGTCCTAATAATCACTGAGGTATTAATATAATCATGATTAATAAGATGTCTGCTACATCCCTATTTGCTCGAAAGATCTTATGTACGAATCTGCATTGTAATAATAAGGAAATGCAAGACTCTCATGCCCGTTAGCGTACAATGTCAATAGTCATGAACTATATACGAACAGAAATAGAACTCCAAATACTCGTAAATTATAAATGTTATCTTACAAAAATCAAATTATACCAAAGAAATCTGAACCATCGATGTTTGAATATCTCTGTAACTTTATACCAAAATTCTTAGAATTTTCAATTCACAACAATGGCTCCAATGTGTCCGAAGCCGGTTGACAAAGTCTGTTGAATATATATCCAAAATCTCTCGAATACATAAATAACTATTCGATAGATTCTTTTATCATAATTACCCGAGCCAGGAACCCAGACTTCCTGAACAAATATATAATTCTCGTATCCCCAAAGATACGTCATGAAAAACTGAAAACTCAAAGTAATACTTCGATAACATCTGATACCATCATATAATGTAAAGTGTTTAGAGAGTGGCACTGTCTCGCTCCCAACATATGGAGCATAAGAACAAGAACTGATTGGTGTTGGAATAAAAATTTGGTGTTGAGATTGATGCGGAAATTGGAACAGAAATTGATAAAAGAGTTTCAAAGTAGAAAAGAAGGAACCTTATAATAGAAAGATCGGAATCTTAATATAACATGAGATGGGAACAAAAGTCTTTGGGGTAGAAATCTCTAGTTGTAACATTCGAGCTCATGGCTTGGTATTTGAATATATATATTGAACTGGAAAATTGCAAAATATGGGAGAAAAATCTCGCCAATATGTGGTGTTGTTATAGGTATGGAACTTGAATTGATACCGATAAGGAGTTAGCATCGTAGTGGAATCAAAAGTGAATGAAGTAGCCTTTAGAAAAGTCAGCTGAAAGCATCCAAGTATCTTCGACAATCACTGATCATATCTAACCTCTGATGTAAGTAATGAAAGGATAGAAGACGAGGGTGGATATTTGGATATTCAATGATAGTGAGACGTTAGTCTCGGAAAAAATTTATAAGGTAAATTTGATGCCTATCCCTCTGACATGGTAATAATTACTGGGTAACTAGTAGGTTACCAAACCTATAACCTCAGGTGGTGAAGGCTCAATGACTAGAATAATCATATTCTCTGAATTGCTATGAGCAATCATAATTTACTTTGATGCACCACAACCCATATTATTCCTAAAGATAGGGTGTATAAGAGCGTCCTCTAGCTATTATCATCTTCACAAATAATTAAACAATGTCATTGTAAGTTTCTCATCTTAAAGATACATGTATATACATATATGTATTTATAACTATGAGGTTTCATGTCCCACTATAGATTTTCGGGTTTCATGTATAACGTTGCCTGTTCTCGTAGATGTATAACTATCATATACATATATCTTATCTCTTGTATTATTGTTTCTCACTCTCTCGTTATATTCCTAGGGTTCCCGTCTCCTAAGAATATAACACAGCTCTGATACCAAATATGTAACGCCCCCAGATCCGCATTCCTCGGATCTAGGCCGTCACACCCCTTCAGCATACCTGTTTTACGATGCATACCTTGCCCCACAAGTCCAAAGTCGATATTACACTTATCCTCGTCACGGGAACAAGTCTTCCCACCCTTCGTCTTGCCACAGCCTCACGCCTTGTCCTTGTTCGTGCTATTGTGCGCTTTTGGATTGTTCTTCTCAATCGTGCATTATTCTACCTTTGTTGTTTAAAGGAAATCAAGAATTGCAAGTATGAGCAATTGAATGCTCAGCAAGTCCACTATGACACAAATCATCACAAGATAAATCACAAAAGGATTTACACAGGTCAATTAAGCAGATTCAAAGGAAGTGCTGCAATCAAACACACATACAGAGTTCAAGAAAGAATAAAATATCAATTACTGGTCTCCATCCCAGTGGTCCCACACAAGGCTCGATCACTGCCATTGAGCGAGTACCACCCTGTGTCGCCCTCGCAGCCTGATCGCGACTGTCGAATGGCGCCACCCACAAATTCCACACTTTGCTAGCATAAGGGTTATCATTTTCAACCCTCAAATTTACCCCACATAGAGAATTTACATTTTCCACCACTTCCACGAATGCAAATCATTCGTGTTGACCAGTTTATGAAATTCATCCCCTGAGTACAAATTGGCACACTTCATATTGAATAAATCTTCCCTTTTCTCACAAGAATGCGAACAAATGCATCCTCACAATTCAGAATTTAATACCTCTCGGATTATGAAGACAAGTAATCCGATCACAACATTCCAAGAACAATAACATAGAACCGAACATGGTTAACGATCCTTGTATAAAATCGATTAATCATTGTTCGAATTAAAGAATAGAAGTTTAACAGATTGAAAGAGAATAAGGAAACATAAGAGGAAATCAATAATCAAGCAATTTATCCACTTTAAGGTATATGGAAGGAATAATCAGTTATTTGAAGGGAACATCAGGTTCATCAAAGTTCATAAGAAGGAGCGAATCAAAAGATAGGGATCTCGACAACCAAAATAGCAATATTAGCGAATAATCAGGGTTGGAACAATTCAATTGAATTATGCTCGTATTGAAACAATAACTCAAAGATATGAACTAGACTTCTCAATTGCGAGCAAGGTTGTAATCAAATATTGAATATGAATTCTGTAACGATGCAAAGATTTCTGAATAGAATAATCATTTCAAAAAAAAAATATGATAGGTTAAACATTTGAAAATTAATGGTATTTCTGGTTTTCCACAATACTGAGTCAACCCAGAGCAATGAGTGGACTTGGGTAACAAAGAAAGTTTGTTTTAATAATAATATGAATAAATGTCAAATCTTCTAGTGTCCGTCTCTCCCAGATCTTCTCGAAATATTCAAATATATTAAAGTATCGAGTTTCAAGCATAGAATCAATTATCAGACATAATCACATTTGATAAATCAATAACACAACTTTGGCACATCAAGAGAAGGAATTAAGTGAACTTGCCTGGCATCCTTTGGTAAATAAAAATATTCCTATCTCAATTTGGATAATTGAGCTCGCCTTCCAGATAAGAAATATTCTATACCACATGAAATAACAAATTTAGTAATTCTCCACTTTAAGTAATAATCTCGATTAATCTACTATAAATTCATAATTTATAGCTCCTCCCTTTGATAATATATAGATTGTTTTTATCTTATTCCTCTAGTCTATCGATTATCCCTTAAATCCCCAAATAATGGACTTCAATTAAATAATGATATCCCTATTATTAATCTAAGTAATCCACTTAAATCATTCGTTAATCAAATCTTTAAATATTGTATTATAAATCTCTACTTATAATTTATTTATTCGCGACAAGAATCCACACAAATATCTCTAATTTGTTCCATTCTTGTTATTATATCGATTTCCCAAAGTCTCACTTCCTTATTAACCATATCCACAAATTCAGTAATTATTTATTAAATCACCCAATATAGAATTGTATTTAATATTTCTCGAACCCAAAATTTGATTTCACCATTAAATCCGAAAAACTATTTACTTAAATCTTCATATTTTACACTTCTACTAATTCCATCATTTAATCCCTCAAATTAATTAAATACTAACCTTAAATATTTTAGCCAATTAGAAGATGACACATCATCATCATCTTCCTCAACCTCACCAACACTTTCTCTCTCCTCGAAGTCAACTCTAATGGTGAAACTTTGACCGCTAATATCTCCTTCGTTTCTAATCCGTTTTTAACGATTCAAAAGCCTATTCCATCTATTTTTCCGCAAAGAATCCAAATATACAATTTATTTTACAATCCAGCAACAATATTTTACCCAGCAGACTAATTATCAGTACCCATTTACAAGCAAATTACAAAACTGCCCCTTCTTCATCTCCCTCACATCTTTTATCTCCTCTCTCCCCTGCCATACATCACCATCGCCGCCGCTGCCGGCGTCAGGCCGTGGTGGCACTACACCACCCTCTCCTTCGTTCACTACCCAACACCCTCGTTATTCCCCTTCTTTTTTTCCTCTTCGCTTTGCCTCCCCACGTCGGTCTCCGTCGACGAGCTCGTCACGGCGGCTCTCCGACCCTCCTTCCCATCAATTCCACCCTCCGAATACATCCCTCAAACACACTAACAAAATCTCCCATTCAATTTCATATAATCATCAACATAATCAAAATGCCCAAATTTCTAAAGAACCCTAATTTATGATAGAAACCCTAATTTAATGCATTTGAAGATACCCCAATTACCCAGTGGTATAAACAATTGAGATGGTATAGTAATATATTCGAGTTTGGTTTTCTGAATTAAACTCAAACATGTGTATGAGAGAAATAAATGCTTGTCATAGAATATATCTCATGCATATATCTTTTTCTTAAATAATCAAATAAATAAATGAAAGATATCAAGATTAGTTACCTTAATCAAAAGCTTTTAGTCAATTCCTTTCTCCCACTGTAATTTCTCCTTCCTCCTTCACCTTCTCTTTCTTCAATTTCTTTCTCTCTCTCTAGTCCTTCTCACTCTAGAAGTTGTATTTTATCCAATAAATTCTTGTTTTGCCCCCTTTTTATAATTGATAGATTGGGGTTATTTGCTTTTAAAGACTTCCTAACTTAGCTTTTTAAAACACACACTTGTTTCAATTTTATTTAAATAATACGCTATATAGGTCTAACAAAATCTCTTAGTATCGGTGCCTGATATAATAATTATTCCATTGCACTAAAATCGTACTTCGCGAATCTTGTGTCTGTTGATTTTAAAAAAAATTGCTACTTAGTGCATAAATAATAATAATAAAAATAAAAATATAATGATAATAACGTGTATATATATACGTGCTTGAAGTTTTGCGGTCGTTACATTTATTATATAAATAAATTATCACTCAACTAAAATTATTTAAAATTTGACATAGAAAATGAGATTCTTGTTGGATCAGAGTCATTGTCGTATAGTTATATATTATATTTATAATTATTCTAATATTATATATATATATATATATATAATTTTACTGAATCATAATAATTAAATATTCTAAAAATCGGCTGAACCGTATAATCGATAATTAGACGGATTTTTAATACGATTTGACAAAATTCGGTTAAGTCGATGATTAATTGGTCAAAACTGGATTAATCAGTCAAAAATCACGTAGAATACTAATATTTACAAAATTTGTACGGAAATTTTAAAACTGATTAGATATATATTATTTATATGAATAATATTAAATTAATTCCAAATAATTATCATGTTATAATTAATGTATATTAACGATTAGACATTAATGTATAATATATACGTTAGTATTAAAAGTCAATAGTAACCTTTATATGTATAAATATATGTATAATGAGCAAAGGGTAGATTAGTCATTTCGAATTAATTTACTCAAGGTTGCTCTATTAGATATATAATAATAGATTGGCCATCAAACTCAGCAAATTATATCAAGTACCTACTCAATCTCTACGACGACTCATTTAAACCGCTAAAGTACTAGTATATATCATTTCGTTAATTTTCTTAAAAAATTTTGATTGTCTGACATCTCCTTTAGCTGCACATTTGTTGATTCATATATGAAAATAATTGCAAGGGTCTTGTATTGTTCCAATTTAATAATTTATTGCCACGGGCTTTGATTTTCTTGACCTGTGTTTGGAGTTTGTAATGGGGGTACCAGAGAATATCGGATCTCCAAAATCTTTCTACAATATTCCTAAGTAAGGCTCTGAATGGTCTGTCTATTTACAAAAAAGACTCTGTCAGGTAGTCAAGGAAATTTTAAAAAATTTCTGATGACAGACTAATGAAAAAGTCTAAGTATGAATATAGATAATTTTCATTTCATCTGCATTCCTTGACCTGTGATTTTTAACTGGGATTTAAACCGAATCTTTAAGATCAATGAAGATCAGGAGGTAGGACCATAAGGTAGAACTTTTTTATTTTCATCCATTCACATGAAGATTATGTTCCGGTCATGTTTAATAACGGATAAGTTTGAGGTAATTGATATGAGGGGTTCAGTTTTTAGGTCGATGGTGATGTTAATCAGAAGGAATGATATATAATAATAGTTTAGTGGTTTAAACGAGTTGCCGTGTAGATCAAGTAGTTACATATTTTGCTGAGTTTAGTGGGCAATTTGATATAAAACCGGATCAGAGAGGGAATGAAATCAGGGGTATTTTTGGTCAGAATAATTATGATTTCGTGTTCGCAACGGAGAAGGCTAAAGGCTTTGGCCTTTGGGTTTGATTGGATGGGCTGGGCGGTTCTGAGGCACCTCAGTCGTTGGTTTATTAATGGGCTGATTGTTAGGCCTTAGTGAATTTATGGGCTTTTTTGTTTGGATAAGACCAGATCTGTGACTTCAGTCCATAACAGCTCTGGACCAGCCATGGGCAATGGTGAATTGGTGATTACTATAGTTTAATCAGAAAAATAAATATATTTCGATCAGTGTTATAGATAATGTAATTGATTAAATATAATTATAGTTAAATTAAAAAAAATATTTTAAAATTAAAAAAAAAATAGCAAGTGAATATCATTTTGACGGTTTACTCCGCTTAATAGTTCGCTTAATTTTAAAAAAAATGCTACAATATCTGTTTAGTACAAAATCGAATCGTTTTGGGTCCTGATTTTTTCTAGACATACGCTTTAAGCTTTTTTAAACATCAATTTCAACCAGATGGAGAATTATTTTTATATCATATATGTATATAGTGTGTGTATAACATTGATTATGATTATTTTTATTTTAATAATAGTGATAATAAATTATATGAACAATAACAAATGCTACTGAATCAAGCTTTATGACCAACACACTCCACTTTGAGTTAGAGCCTAGGCTAGGGAAACACTTATAGTAAACCTACAAATTTGGTATGGGCCTAAAGTAAAGTAAACGAAATCTTGTTCTTGACAAGTATTCCACAAACATATAAAATTTGTGATACACACAAATATTGCAAACACACAAATATTGCAAAAGTATATAGAGCCAATTTTGTACTTCTATCACGTGATTTGTAGCCTTTCGGCCTTTAAGGACCACGTGAGTCTCACCTCCTCCTTTTGTTTCAAGGAAAATAAATCATTTTTAACATGTTCAACTTAAGAGTCCTTTGTTCATTGCAAAGCACTAATACTGTATTAGAGTTTCTGATTAAAGATTTGCCTAATTAAGCACATGTTCACTGCCGGATCTTTTGCTTTTCTTTCTATTGGTTATTTAAGCTAATGACTTTTGCAGACCTGCAGTGTCTTGTGCTTCAACAATGATCGGCATCTTGAATATACATGCTGTGTTCTTTGCGGATGAATTGTGAACATTGCGTGGGTGTTTGGCCGGGACTTAAAAACCCGACTTCTGGATTAGAAGTTAGAAGTACTTATTTGTACTGTTTGTATAAAAGATCCAAAAATACTTATAAGAAGTACCTATAAAAAGTTGAAAAAATTAGTTTTTATTTTATGACTTTTACTTAAAATAGATTGAAATGTATTAAACGGAATTTTAAAATTCATCAAGTCTGTCTTCAAAATTTGAAGGCCTTAATAAGGAGTTCGATCTGGGATGGAATCATTTTGATCCTGAGTACAAAATATAATACTCAATATGTTACATTCAATGATTATAACACGTTATTTTCTGATCCTTTCAAAAGATCTTCTGTAATGAAATTGTTTGGCTACTTATATTGAAAATAAATCTTTTTTATCTTCTGATGTGAGATTTATGTTGACTCTCATCCAACAAATACATCATTCCGCATAATCATAATCATACACTCTGTTTTTATCAATCGAAGTTGTTGAGGATTGTCAAGATATGATTTGATATAACAACACAATTATATTATTTTTCTCAAATTTTATTAAACCTTCTGCTATGGTCCATGAGTTAGCTAGAATATCATATTCATGTTAAGATCAAGTCTGCGATACGAGTCCGTATCAGTATCGATGAGTATTACTTTGAAAGCTGATTCGGGAGGTTGATAGAATCCTTGGCTCGTCAAGAAAAACAAAATCAAATGGTATTGTCAGGGGTTCTAGAAACAGGGAAGTAGAAAGAAGTGAACCGGAACTTTAGACGGTAACAAGTAAACTAAAGTTGGTGGGACATTGCTTTAACAAACAATTACTACTCCTATCTTAAACATCTTAACTTACATGTAGTATTAGTATAATTAAACTACTAGTACATGACATAGTACAAACCTAGCACCTAATAAAATATAAAGCACATTCCATTAAATATTTAAATTACTTACACGGTTTAGATTCGCAATGATTGCATACAGTAAGGCACATAACTACACTGATTTCTTTAGATGAAATAAAAGTACTTTTAGTTCATTAAAAGTTTCATATTTCCTATGGCCGATCGCGGTGCGGTTTTTCTTCGAAACCGTAAATCAAATCGCACGATGAAAACTCAAACCGCAACTGCACCGCGTTAGGATAAAAACTGCGTAAACCGCACCACGAAAATGCGGTGTGGTGCGACGCGGTTTGTGTGGTTTGTGTATGTTTATGAATAAATATTCTTAGTTAAAGTTAGTCATAAAATTTAAATGTAAAATAACTAAAATATTTTCTTGTAATGAATTTAAATGATATTTATCATTTCAGAACTGCAACTACTTAAATAATACACATTTAAATATAATAATAAATATGAGTAATAAGAGACATATTATAAAAATATAATCATTTCATACAAATTCGGTATGATAGTAATGCGAGATTGATAAATAATAATTAACTATTATTTAAAGAGATTTAAAATTTATAATATAATTTAACATAATATAATTTTATTTGACATAATTCTAAATAAAATACATGTATATAATATAATTTTATTTGACAATCATTAATATATTTATATATATATATTATAATATCGCGGTGGGGTGCGGTTTGAACCGCACTAGTAATATGTCAAATCGCAACCCGCACCGCACCGCGGTTTGTGAAAAAATCAAACCGCAACCGCACCACGAAAATTAAAACCCGTATTTTATGGTGCGGTTTGATGCGGTGCGGACGGTTTTTTGATCACCCCTACAATTTCCACAAACAGAGACAGAGGCCTCCAGAGTGCAGACTCTGTATATCCTGTGAACCCGCGTTTTCGATTAATGATCGATTAAAAGATTAACTATTTGATAAATAAATATTTGCATTTTTGATTAAATTGATTCAGTGTTCTAAACATTTTTTATTAATCTTGAAAAAAGGTCTCGAACTTACTTTTTATACTCCGATTTGACTAAAAAAATTTAATTTATCCAAAAAAATCTCCTATAAATTATGAATCGGTCAACAGATCAACAGATTAAATTTTGATTATAGACTTTTCTAAATTTTATCAGTCAACAGGTCAACTGATTAATTTCGAATCTCAGTTTCTACATTCATCAATACTAAACTTCTTGAATTTTGAGTTTTGGACTTTCTCAAATTTTGAGTTTCCTCATCGCGTATGTTATCTTTTTTGTTTTGGTTTGTGCTTTGGTTGTTTTATTGTACTGTGCAATACAAGTCAAGAACTAGAAATTCCTTACGTAGGAAAGAGGGTATGGACCAACCTATCCCTTATCGTAAGTTACCAGCAAAAGCTTAAATTCAACTTGCCTTTTCTTCTTCTTTTAACTCACAGTAGACTGACTTAAAATTCTGAAACCATCGCTATTGGCTCAGAGTATAATTACACTTTATCTCGCTTTAAGTTTCAAATTTCAACCACCGCATCCGGGCTGTAAGAAATAGAATAATCAGACATTTCCAGTCTTTGACTGTTATATTTATATTTACTTTTTACATAAACAGTGTGAAAAACTTAATACATGAGAACATTATTCCAAAAGTCGATAATTAATAATGATTAATTATTATTTTGATAAAAAATGTCTCGATTAATCAGGAGAAAAAATTATTTCTTAGAAAAATTAGTTAAAAATTGATAAAACATGTCTGCAGTTAACCATAATTAATCATTATTCGAATAAAAAAATCTTGATTGATCGTTAATCGAATAAAAATAAAAATATTTTTTACCAGATCAGAGAAAATTGGTCAAAAAACGATAAAACTGGACAAAATCAAATTCCCGATATCCTGGTTAAATAGTTTATATAACACTAATTCCTATATATTTGACACATTCTACGGAATTTTTAAAATCTATATATTTTAGATAATGGACGCTTTTACCTAGCACATATCTAATCCCAAGCTCATCAACAAAATTTAGAGACGTACAACAATAAACAAAAAAAATTCAAATAAATTTCAGTTTTTCAAATAGAAACCAGATGAAGGAAAATATGAGCAAATCTTTATGAAATGATAAAAATCTCACACCAAAAAGTCCACCGACGTTATCTGGAGACTACCACAGTACCACTTTAATCTGATTTTCTACCGGATCCACAAAGATTTATAAATAAGATTGTGCATAAATATTACTCACTCCCTCTCAATTTATAGGTCCATTTTGAAATAAACACGCATATTAAGAAAAAAGTTGGTTAGATAGAATCTTATCTCATGTATTATTAATTAGTACATCGATAAATTAGAATATAGTTGAGTTTCAAAAAATCACAACAATTAATATGTAGATAAATTTACATTGAAAGAAGAGTGGGACAGTATTTTGGGACAATTTTTTTTTTCAAAATGGACCTATAAATCGAAACAGAGGGAGTAAGAAAAGTGCTGCAAATTTCAAGATAGGCATCAACACTCAACCATATGAAGCCAAATCAGAACACTAGTAAAAAGGTTTACGAGAAAAAACAAATTACAAAACCTACCAGCTGCTGCTTCTCACCTGAGAAAACAAGATATCACAGACAAAAGTAAAAACAAAACAAGAATCAAATATGCAGCTGAACAACAATAGACCAAACCAACCAAAAAACTTTACCAAAACATAGTAAATTCTCCATTTGACTAATAATCATCAAGACTGAGAATTACAAACTTATAACAATCTGCTTCTTATACAATTTATTGATCCATATAGTATCATATTAGTAGCTGAAAGTCCCTTACAAGCAAAAAGGATAAGGGGATCATAGTTCCTTCTACAATATACTGATGTAACCTTGCTAATACTACAGTTTTAGTAGTTCTTAGATTTTCCGGCCACACTAAAAATCGCGGAAAATTCACAAAAACACTATATAAGGATGTAGTCATATAGTTTTAACCAGTGATCCATGTCGAAAGATCAGAACCTTAATTGTCTTCGTCGTCTTCAGACATAGTGAAGACTGTATCGCCACCATGATCTGAAGAGTTTGGCGAATCAGCACCCTCATTGACAGCACTAGACCGGGTTATCTTCGTCTTAGAATCAGCATCCTCATTCACAGTTTTAGAATTAGCACCCTCATTCACAGTACTAGACGGGGTTATCATCGTCTGAGAATCAGCACCCTCATTCACAATACTAGACGGGGTTATCCTCGAACGAGGATCAGCACCCTCATTCACAGTACTAGACGGGGTTATCCTCAGACGAGAATCAGCACCCTCATTCATAGTACTAAAGGGGTTCTTGTGCCTGATCATGGGGATCAGGCTATCAGTTGTTAGGTCAGTCGGGTTTTCTAGAGTCAGTGGTGGTGGTGACGGTGATGGTGTTGGTGGCGGTGTTCGGGTATAGGGAGAGAGCCATTTCGACTTAACATAATCCGCCTTTCGCCAAGGCGGAAAGGGCATCCCCTTCTTCCTCAGGCTCTGTCTCGCAGCCTCGGAAACCAAGTATATGATCTTCTGAAGGCGATCATCTTTGCCAACAAAAATAACAGGCAATGTTTCCAGGATCCTGTTATAGGTCTTAGTCGATCTCGCAATCTCGAATTCAGATCTAAAATCAATGTCCACAATTAGCCTCTCCTCCTCTCTTATCACATCAATATACTCATACTCACCTGTACAATTCAATTCCAATTAATCATCTCCACCAAAAACACACTAATAAACCCTAAATACTCGAAATGATCAAATTTTTCGTACCAGCTGGATACGAAGGAGCCTTCTCCCACCGCGCCTTGCAAATCGAAGCATCGTATCCGAGAGCCAGAAGTCCATCTGTGACCAATTTTCGACTCGAATTATCCTTACATTCAAAAATTTTGTTCTTCTCAACGATTCGGGAAGCATCCGCTAACAAATTTCTTTCGAAAACACTAGCACACATCACCAAACTCTGATGAAATTAAGAAACAAATTATTAAAATTGATTCAATTCGAATTAATTGAAAGCATATTAAATAAAACAACAATTAATTAACACCTTTAAAAGCTCACAAGCATTAGAATCCACATCATCATCATCGCAATCACTCCGATCACCGGTGAAGCAATAGCACCTGCTCTTCGAACACTTAACCGACGTCGTTTTGTCGTTACTCTCCTCGATGAAATTCAGCACCATGTTAGCCAAACAAACCGAGCTCGGCTCAAATTCGTCGCTAATATCCTTAGTCACACCGGTGCCGGCGTCGGTAACAGCTTTTTCCGGCGCCGATGATCGGAGAACATTCTCGAAGAGCCGCTTGAACCGCGATTTCACCGGTTTAGAGAACGCCGAGTCGACCGGTGAATTGAAATCAACCGGCTGTATTTTCAACGGAAAAGGCATGTTTATCGATTAATATCTCAAATCAACACACATAACTTAACTATATTTTTGTTTGTTTTTTATGAAATGAGTGGCCGGGAAATGACGTCAGGCCAATTTCCGGCAGCCGGAGGTTAGATTTTCAGGTGAAATGATCGCCGGGAAATGTGTGAAGGGGGAGGATAAGGCTGTGAGGACTAAAGAGGGGACTAGAAGTTTGGGGAGTTTTAAAGAGAGTGGGGTGGTGATGACGTGGAGGATGAGTGCCACGCTGGAAGGTGACGTGGCGTTGTGGATATGGGGGCACGTGGCGAGAGATGAGGATGGTGGAGTGGATTGTTGTGGTGACACGTCGCGAATGGAAGACGCGTTTGTTGTGGGAGGAGTGTAAAGTGGAATTACAGATTTGACCTTTGATTTAATTATTTGTCTTTTTAAAGAGCTAGTCTATAATACTTTTCTTTTTTGTAAAATTATGATCCCGTATGTGATAAGGGTTGAGTCACGGGTATAATCCAAATTATATCATAAATTTGAGATAACTGTTTGGATGAGTTTAAAATAAGTGCTTGTGGTTTAAAACAAATAAATAGAGTAGAAATTAGAAGTAAGATAAGACTTATAAGTGATTAAAATGTTTGGGAAATAATTAGCAATCCTGAAACAAAAGTTAGCATTCCTAACTTTTTATAAGTGCTTCTTGACTTATTACACAAACGGTACGAATAAATGCTTCTAACTTATAAACTCAAAAGTTGGATTTATAAATGTTAAACAAACACCCATCGTATTTATTTGGGTATTGATATTATTTTGATTATTATTCGTTGATGATTTAAAGTTATAAAGAACTTTAAATCTCTGACTTAAAGATGACACAAACATGTTATATATCACATTTTTACTGTGTAGTGTTTGAGTAATACTACTTTTCTCAAATTATGCTCCGAATCAGTTAATTTATTTTGATTTGTTTTTATTTTAATAATACTCCGCATCCGGGTATGTTCCATGTTAGATCTACTCGATTTTCTGGATTTTGATTCAATGATAAATCAATTGGGATGAGTTAATGACGAGTTAGATAACTGCGATTCGGTCATACCCGATGTTTACATATATTTATATTCGATAAGGTAATGATCGTGTGAATTTACACCATGACAATTGTACGAGTTCAAAATTTTTGTCTTAGTGCTTTAAAATGCATTTGTCATATATATCTTTTGTTATTAGTTATCTATTTCGTAATTAAATTTTGTGCTTCGGTTATAACGAGATATATAAGACTTTATATTGCAAACTGTGTTTTAGACTTGTTGTTTCTTTAATTTTAATTATCATGTCCTTTTCGAGTGGAGTGGCATAGTTGATGTTTTTTGATCGTATATTACGATTTGGTCTGTCGTTTATCAACGATTATGTCATGTTGATGACTTTGTTTCGGTGCCTGATATAATCTTTTGTGCCCGATTCTTTCTTTCCTTACTCTTTTTTTCTCCTTCTATTTTTTTTCTTCTCCACGGATTTTTGTCTTTCATCTGGGTTTTCCTTTCAAACATTAAAGTTTTATTGACTAATTTTTCGGTATCATACTTGCATGACATTTGTTTGGTCGGTAGACTTTTTTGAATTAAAGTTCTCCTTTCTTCTTGGTGCAGCGAAATCTACTTTTATTTCAAGTGTTTTTTTAATTAAACATCAATTTTTTTATCTAATTTCTTGTGAGACATTTTGAAGTGCCCTTTGGTTAGATGAATTTTTTTCATGTATGAATGAAACTCTTCCTTCCGATACTTTCGGTATTGTATTTCGGTATGATTCACTGACGTGAAAATCTTATGACAAAAAAAGAAAAAAACAGATCACATATCTAAATTTAAATTATTATCATAGTCTAATAATTTTTATTTTTCAATATTACTAGAGTATTTGATAAGTAAGAAAAATATATCACAATTTAATAAATACTCGATACATATAATACAAATACATGACCGACAAATCTTTTACATATAAGATAAATAAAAATCATATTATACTTTTTTTAGAATATCAAAAGTATAAACAATAGTTTAATTTTTTTTTAGGACACTCAGGTTAAAGTTAGGTCGTGGACATGATGTTGTACCCCATCTGGGCCAAGAGCAACAATAATATTGTCCTCCGTGTTTTACTTTGGGGATCAAGTTCCTTGTGCTGACTGGTCCGTGGCCACCGTCATTATATGATTTTAATCATCTTGGCAATTTTTTTTATATCATTTTTGTATTTCATACATAAATTAAGATAATTGAAAAAATTCATTAATAAAATATATTTTTAACAATGATCTAGCTTATATATTTTATTCAAAACAAATAAAATCTCATAAAAAATGATAAACGAGAACATTTTTTAATCATCACAAATTACGTTAAAAAATCAAAATAATAACTAAAATGACAAGAATAATACGTGATTTATATATCTCTCCTACTATCAACTTAACATTGTCCATCAACTTACCAAAAGATGAGGTCCTCATGCCCGCATAGTCGCATACTATATTTTTGGACTTTTTTGAACAATTCCTATCATGGTGGGTTAAGAAAGATTGTCAAATGGTAAAGTGATCTCTTTATGTTGCATGATATTATTATTTTTTTTCGCTAATTTATGTTGCATGATATTTTTGTTAGACGTTTATAGATACGATGGAGATGTCAAGTAAGGTCGGCAAGTTTTCGCATCAACATTAAGGACATGTACCTTAATAGACAATTATAGTTATAATTTATTAGAATATATATACAATTTTGTGTTTTATATATAGGAGTAGGTTTTGATAAGAAAGATGTCCAAGCACCGTTAAAAATAAAAATATATAAATATTATTATTTTGTCTCAACAAATTGTATATACCTGGGATACATCTTTAAAACACGTATTTTTTAAGAATTTTATAAAATATAGTATGATAAATAATTAAAACAATTTCTTCTGGATGAAATTTTGGTATTAAAATTTTTACTTATGAATACTTTTTTAAAATAATTAGTTATAAAAATATGTTTTATAAAAACATTCAAATATATTGCACATAAGTTAAAGTGATAAGTTATAATATTTCACTTTTTAAAAATCTTGAGACCCCTCGCCAACCTCCTCATTAAAGATTTAATTTTTGTAATTAATTATAAATTTTATTAAAAGAATTTTTTTAATATTACCGACCTCTGTTGCACGATACTCTTAATGATGGTCATATGGCCGTATAAAATCAAAGCTACTGACACCATGATAATAATATACAATGACTAGAGATCCATGGGCCAGATTTATTTGATATCTTCATCAAATCAAATATGGGTCCACGATCCACTAACTAGTCTACCTTTAAGGAAACCATTTGGTTACTTGATAATATCTGATTGGGAAAAACTCGTAAAAGTCATGCGAATGAAAAGAATATACGGCTCGTGTATGAGAATTAGCGAGAAGCGGGTTAGTACCTGTTAAGGAATTGAATTAGATGTTTTGCGAATGAAAAGAATATTCGGCCCGTGTATGAGAATTAGCGAGAAGCGGGTTATCTGTTAACGAATTGAATTAGATATTTCGACTAGTTAATTGAAATAGAAGTTTTGATTAACTGATTGAAGTAGACTTTTTAACTAGATGATTTATCATATAGATGTTTGATTAGCTTCTTATGCCACATACCAAAATCTATAACTTAAAAAAACTTTTTAAAATAATTTTTTAAGTCCAAAACTCTATTTAATCCGCTAACTATCAAACATTAGCATTAGCGGATTGAAAATGTCAAATTTTTGAAAAACCTCAAACTTCTAATTATACCCCAAACCTCTAACTTCCAAATACAACTCTATTATTCTAATAATTAAAAAAACGAAAGTCTTGAAAAAAGAAACATAAAAATATTGTGGCAATTCACTGTGCAGCTCGAGCAATCGAATGAGCGGATATAATACATTATAGGGTTTTTTCTATAGTGTCTTCTAGAAATTACATATATGATAGAATTGGACATATTTTTATTTCTTGTTCCACTAAATATAAATTTATATTATCAAATTTAAATGCTGATAAAAGCTTATTCCTTTGTAAACCAATTTCCGTTTTGTAAATATTTTATGATAAATATAATATCTGGACATGTGAAACCGACACGAAACGAATCACCAAATATCGAAGAAATAATTGAATGAATAGCTAAAAATAATATTTTTTTAACCTAAATTTAGACAATCTAAAAATAATATAATTTGATATTTGAGCAGAGAGACACCCTCGGTCACCCTGATATTTTAGTGCTTTATATTTAATTGAACCAAATTATTTCAATTATTCGATTCAGTATCGAATTAATCAAATAAAATACTCAATTTTACTTCTCACACTGTTTCACCATTTTACTTTAGAGGGCGATAAGGCATTTTACGGTGGGTGAGTGCAAGTCATTATTTGACTGTGACCCTGAATTTCACGGATGTGCTTCACTTTACTATTCCTCTTGTTTACTTTTGTGTAAAGAAATTTCAATTCAATTGAATTTTAACTTTTTTCTTTGTAACTTTAGTGCAAAGTAAAAGTTCTGATTAAGTTTGCGTTTGAAATTTGTACTCGGTGGATTTGAGAAACTTCAGGTCCCCTGATCCGAAAAGAACTTCACGTCCTCCTAATTAACTTCTAAATATAACATATTAAAAAAAATATTTTAATAAACTAATATATTCTTATAGATATCAATTTCAATTATATTTTATATAGGTAATGTGATAAACCTAATATGATACTGTGAGGTATTATATGAATTAAGTTTATCCTAATGACTATATCAACTATTGTAATGGAAATAAATATATAGTGTAAATAATACATTGTATGTTTATTTTTGGTCATTTTTTTGTTTTGGTTCCAAATTTATAATACTGACAGAATGCAATCCTTGACTGTTAATTTACTTTCTATTACACTTATTTATCCAAATTTCGTCCAAAATAAGCGTTACTGTTTGTGTAAGGATAAAATTCGATTCGTTTACCCAAAATTAAAATTTTGAATTGCGTTCCCCATAATTTTATTCTTGAAACAAATTGAAGGCTAATTAAAATTTTATAATGAATAACTTTGATATGTGAAATAAAATATTTATCAATATTTATTTATATTGCTAATTTGAAAATATACATAGCGGGCAGACTAGTTATGTAGTGGGGGTTTGGCTATCACTTTTAAGTCAGGCTTTTGAGTTTATAAATTAAAAGCACTTATTCGTATCGTTTGTGTAAAAAGTCGAGAAATACGTATAAAAAAAATAAGAATCCTAACTTTTGTTTGAGAACTTCTACTTTTTTTTCCAAACAATTTAACCACTTATAAGTCTGAACTATCTTCTGAATTCTACTTCACTCATTTATTTTAAACAATAAGCACTTATTTTAATCTTGTCGAAACCGCTCCATAATTTTTCATATGATTATAAGAAGAGAAAGACTTGCTTGCCAAACTGGCCAGAGCAATAATCCTCAAGAAAATATAGGCCCGCAAATAGTAGTCGAGTCTTACAATAATTTTCAAGTCCATATTTCAGCCCACTAAAAGCCTTAAATAGTGCCTCCAACAGTCCTCAGCCCAAAAAACCATCAGCAAGACGAATATAAATCAAAACTTCACAAGTCCATTCTTACTTCCCCATTTTGAAAATTCGAACACAAACCTCAAATCTGAATTTTCAATTTCGGATTTTGAATAAAAAAATTATTTTTGATAATCACACATTGTTCTTATTTTCTCTAAACAAAATTCATATTTGATCGAACATATTAAAATCAAAACATATCGATCAGTATTGAGAAAAACAAGAATAGCAAAACAAAACTTAATCGAAAATTAGTTAGATTGATCGAAAATTAATTGACTAATAAGAAATATAATTTGATAAACTTCAAAAAATGAATTAATTAATAAAATAATTGTAATTAATTATTGACTTCTAAAACAATGGTATCAACGACTTCTAAATAATTAAGAATTCATTATCCGTGAGAAGCTTAGTAAAAGCCGTTGACCGACTACTTTAAAACCGATGAGAAGTCATCCTCACGCCATCTCAAGGGCCAAATATGTAACTCCTCCTAATTCCAGGGACCAATTATAAATAAACCAAACTTAAGGGGCAAAAATATAAATTCGAGAAAATAAAAGCGAACAACTACTAATACCAAAACCCCATCTGCTTTCTCTCTCTAGCATTCGTCGCCTCTTTCAGTTTTACACACAAACAGACTCTCAGGTACGCTTTCTCTCTCTAGATGTATAAGCGCACGCGCCTGTATGTATATGTTTGTGTGGTTGAATTGTGATTTTGTGATGTTGATTTGGTGATAAAGCTTCGATCTTTAACTCGAATTGCGTAGATCTCGTGTGTGTTTCTTCACTGTTTCATAGTTTTGTTTTAGTAATTTAATTGTGACTGTTTTTAAGCGTTTGTGTGCGGGAGAGATTGAGAGAGGGGAAGGGAGAGAGAGGGAGAGATAGAGATATTTATGTGCGCGAGAGAGAGAGGGAGAGATAGAGAGATGAGAGGGAGTGGGGAGGGAGAGATAGAGAGAGGAGAGGGAGGGAGGGAGAAGAGTGTGTGAATTTGTGTTTTTAAATTTGTATCATTCTAATTGTGTGTATGTAATTGTAAGCTTTTGTGTGTTAATATGTGCTTTTTTTATTTATTTATGATAGTTGTTTAATTTAGGGGATATAGATGGCCGGAAAAGGAGGGAAGGGACTTGTAGCAGGGAAGACACCTGCATCAGCCTCAGCTAATAAGGGGAAGGATGACAAGAAAAGGCCGATTTCTAGGTCTTCTCGTGCCGGTCTTCAGGTATAATTATAAAGCCTCAAGGTCTTTGGTTCATAAATTGTGTTCTTTGGAACTTTTCGTGTTTATCGTGTCATGTTTTTTGGTGAATTGCCGTGGCCTGTGTTTTGTGTTTGAGATTTTAAGCAGATCTAATGAGCCCCATTGCCATTACACTCTCAACTCACACACCTAACTTATTTCTTTGATTTTTGAACTGGAGGTAGATACAAGAGGTTTTCTTTCCTGATTATATTTGCAAAATCTAATTTTTATATAGCCATATAAGAAACAGAACTTGTGGATGAATTTTAATTTCTTTGTTGAAAGTAATATAAGTTCACATCATAAGGAATGACTTGGTAAATAAATGTAGGTAAAAGATAGATCCATCTCTAGTTTTATAATGAGTGATGTAGAACTATTTGCGAATATTAACAACTAGCAATATGAAGGTTTAATGATTTCTGGAATATGAAAACTAGTGTTGTATTTGGGCGGGAAAGGAATGAATAGAATAAAGGGAAACAATTTAAGTAGGCTGGAAGATTTTTTTAAAAAAAAAACGAGACAGCGCAAAGTTTTAATGATAGATTTGCAAAGAAAATGGGTTTGGTTGAGAATGTGGCATTCCTTCTCAAGATGGAGGGTGTAATCTCTAGTTATGTGGTTAGGGATGGAAAGGACCGGAGAAAAGAATGAAAATTTTGGACATACACCTAAATTCCAGTTCAAATTTCATCACAGTCTTTCTAATACTATTCACCGCAACCAAACACAACATAGGAATCTACTACAGATATGTTTTTGCCCCATTCTTATGTTTTATTAAATTTGACTGAGGACTATATGCAAGCCATTTGCTATAGGCACCATTGTAATCATCTATCAGATGTGCTTTTTAACATGAAATTATGATACAATATTATACTTCCCAAATGTATATTTATTTTGCTAAAGGAGTAACTTTTGAGACCTCAATTGCTCCCTTCATAATAAAAGAGTGATATTCTTATTAGTTTTGCTGGGACTTGCTAACAATAGTTAAGTTGTTTTATGTAATGTTTGTCATCAGGAAAGTGTTTCATGTGTTATTTGAATAGTTACCAATAGCCTAAGAAATTCGGCCGTTTTCTTCTAAATTCTAGTTCTTGTTCCTAATGTATTCTAAATTTTCCTAAAGGCTATGATATTTTCGCATCATCAATTTATCATATATGTTTTGTAAATGTAGTATTTTAGCTTAACAACTGGTACCTTGCTCAGTTGTAGAAAGCTGCAGAACAATATGTGAACTTATAATTCTGTTACAGGTAGCTTTTAGCTTCTTGTGATAGATGCATAAACTGAAAAGCTTTTCTTTTTTGTGGTCTTTAAAGAGAATGCCCATTAATTTTGAAACAAAGATGTATTGCCAAAGTCAGTTGTTAACTATGCTAAGGTGCTAGCTATGTTTTGTATCTTCTAGAGATTTCCTAGGGTATAAGACTGCTACTAGAGAGAGCTTTCTCACCCTAGTCATCCAGACTTGCTATGCTAAAGCAGCATCCGCCTCGCACCTGGTGAAACTCACCACCTGAAGATCAGCAGAACTCTAAAAAGTAAAATTTAAAGAACAATGAGATATATAAAATTCCAAGAGTAGTGACTAGTGTGTATCGATAGAAGCAAATAGGCTAACGAGTAGAAGAGCCATGTGTTTAATACAACAGATATCAGAGCATATCTTTGGTAAATTATTTTCATTGTTCTGTGTAGGATTTTTTTTGTTAAAAGCCCCTTATGTATCAACGAAAGCTGGTAATTGAACTTAAAACAGTAGCTAAAAGTTGTAAATAAGTTTTGCAACAGATGAGTGTTATAATTAGACGAACTCAATTCAGAGTAATTTACCATTGGCTACATATGCATGTACTCATCGTTCTTCTTTCTTAAATCTAATGACCATTTCGTGGCAATAAATTCTGGTGACAACGAGTTAGGTGTTACCTGCAGTTCTTTTTCTTGATAACCTGCAGGTCACCTTCTAGTTTTAGGTGTTGCCTGAATTTTTTTTCCTTGATAACCTGTAGGGCACCTTCTAGTTTTTGCGCTTATCATATTTTAAGATGAGATATTCTTCCATAACAACCCAGTCTAATTGAATTCATGATTGTTGCAATATATACTGTTAATGTTATTTATATGAACTAAGTTTGTATCAAATGTGCTAATATCTAATGTGGATGCAATGAAGTAGAAAAACCTTTACCATAACATGTCCGTCTGATGCTTGTGTTATTTGTTAATTTTTCATATATCTGTGTGTGTGTGTTTGTGTGGGTGGGTGGGTGGGTGGGTGGGGGTGGCCGGGTGGGTGTGGGCGTGTGTGCGTGCGTGATATTTGATGTTGAATCCAAAGATTTCATGGTCCTAAATAAATTTTTTAGTTGATATAGGTTTGCAGTATTTAGGAAATTACATTAATCTGAGTGGTTTTGAGAAGATAATATATGGCACAGTTTGGTCAAAAAAGAGCTCATCCTTGTCATGTCCTTGCGTTTTTTGGTTTGTTGGTCTACCCATGAATCATGCAATATGAAAACTGTATTAGGGGCCTCTATGCTTGCCAAGGCAGACTGCAAAGCCATTAGTGCACCCCCTCAAATTAATGTTTATTTGGTGTTTTCATCTTAGATTTAAACACAGGTTACTTGATATTGTGTTTTCCGCTTTTGCAACTTTGTCTTCCTGTGCTGTTTTTCTTGGTTGTTTTCTAGGTGGTTCACCAAATTTGTATGCTTTTCTTTGTTGTTTGCTAAGATATAACAGACCTACCATATTGCAACTATTTTAAGAGTTACTTTCGTTGATAATGTTAATTAAAATGTCAATTTTCTTGTCTTCAGTTCCCAGTTGGTCGAATTCATCGTCATCTGAAAACAAGGACTTCTGCCAATGGTCGAGTTGGTGCCACAGCTGCTGTTTATTCTGCTGCCATCCTTGAATACCTGACAGCTGAGGTACTTGAACTGGCTGGAAATGCTAGCAAAGATCTTAAGGTGAAGAGAATCACGCCAAGGCATCTGCAGCTGGCTATTCGCGGAGATGAAGAGCTTGACACCCTCATCAAAGGAACTATTGCCGGAGGTGGTGTTATTCCCCACATTCACAAATCTCTCATTAACAAAACCACCAAAGAATAGGTTATTTCGTCTCTTGGTTCCACCGTGTTCAAGTTTCAATAGTGTGGTCTCCTATGACTTAGTTTGGTTTCTACTATGACTTAGTTCCTGTTAAGCTGCACTGGATTCTCGTAGTTTTAGTCTAGACATTCTTAGGTATATAATTCTCATCATCTGTGTTCTTTTGTTCCGCAGCTTTAATTAGGAAGAGAATTATTAGATCGGGATTCTATTTTAAATTCTTGTTTGCTAACGTTTTGCCCTCTGTTATGATCTGTGTTAACCTGCAATGCCTCCCGTGTCATTTTCTTTCGGGTTCCATTTACACATTACACCCATCTCCCCACAAGTTATCGAAATGGTATAAAGGACCATCAAATTGGACATAATTTGAGGATGATTGTTCTGGTGAGCATATCCAACATATTTGTCCAGATGCTTCTTGTTTTATGTTACCAGACATTTATTCTCCCCAAACACAAGAGAATGTTAGAAATTTTGCACCAACTATACCATATACAATTAGGGATGGCAATCGGGTCGGATCGAGTCGGGTTTCATGAAATTCATATCCAATCCGTTATATTTCGGATCGGATCGGGTTCGGGTTTGGATATTAAAATGTAAAATCCAAATCCAATCCGTCGGGTTTTTTCGGGTTTCGGATCGGATTCGGGTTTCAACCGGATATCTTAAAAAAAAGTTAAAAATTATAAACCTGTCTGAACTATGATAATTAAGTATTTTTTTTCAAAATTAAGATTATTGGATTGGATTCTATTGGTTTAAATTAGAATAATATAAACTTAAACCATATTAATTTTCATTATTACCAATATACAATATATTTTATACAATATATTATTAATGAAGTATTTGTCTTAAATAGAAACCCTTATTCCTTTAACCTAGTCTATTGATATTGAGAGTATTATATTACATTCATCCAAATAATTAAATATAAATATGTTATATATATAGACACACACACACACACATTCATATTAAATTATTTATAATATATATATATATATATATATATATATATATATAATATTCGGGTTTTTTTCGGGTTTCGGGTTCGGATAGGATTTCGGGTTTCGGATCGGGTTTCGGATCGGTAGAGGTCATATCCATATCCAAGTCCAAAAAATTTCGGGTACAAAAATCAAATCCATATCCAAATCCAAATCCAAAAATTCGGGTTCGGTATATCCAAAAATTCGGGTTTCGGATCGGGTATCCGTCGGATCGGATTATTTTGCCATCCCTATATACAATGAAACAATATAAAGAGGGGTCATATCAAAGCAGCTTCAGCGGCCGGCCAGCTTATTTATTTCGCCTATTTTATGTTTTTCCTAGGAAACGTCGACCTCGATTTGCCAAAGTTATCAACTATCTGTACGTTGTACTCCCACTGTTTTGAAATATAAGTCATTTGACTTTTTTGTACGTGTTTTTAAGTTTTTTGATCGCATGCTAAAAATCATTATTTTTGAAATTTTTTCTTTTTCTGAATAAAAATATATGATTGATATTATTATTCAAAAAAGGAAAATTTCAAAAACAATAATTTTAAGCATGCGATCAAAAGACTTAAAAATACGTGGTCAAGCGGAGGGAGTATTATACATTTAGCCACTTGCTTGCCATTGCCAACTTTCTTGAACCCAATAAACAAAGAAGATGTCTGGTTTCGATAGTTACAAAACAGGGAATCTGTATGTCTTGTCCTTGGTACACAGATCGGTATCCATCTTTTGATGATACTCAAGTTATTTATAGTGAGTAACGATTTATTCCGGTGCCAAGTAGCAAGTGTTAAAATACGGAAACTAAGTCCCAGCCGAACAACCGATCGAAATCGAAATAGTCAGGTTAATCAAAAAGCAAGTCCCAGCCAAATAACCGATCGATATACCCCAATCAACTTGAAGCTTATGCGGTAATTTATATAGGGTTAAATATTGCCCATCGAAATTATTCACAAAACTTCATTAAAATTATGACCTGATTAGTAGTTACACTGTTTTTCTAAGAAGTATTATATGAAATATGAATGCGTGACTGGATAGTTAGAGCATGGGGGTCCCAATTCAGCTCGATTTTCATAATAAAATCATTTTTTATAAATTTCTTTTATATAAAATGCTTCATTCAATATAATTTCTAGTCCGCCATTGATCAAGACCACAGAATCGAAGGCAGAAAGTTTGTTCTTAAAAAGTTAAAATTTTTGTTTTTTCTTTCAAGATTATCCATCTAAATATTCTACAAAACGTTGGATAAAAACTACTGAAGATGTGCCGTGACACACAACCTTTCTAGATGGTGACAATGAGAAATAAGATTAGCCATTTTTTTACGAGCAAATGAAAGTGAATGAGATTATATAAATCCTTCAATCGCTTCTTTTTACGTCTTAACGTTTGGGGATATTGACAATGAAAAACAAGATTAACCATTTGTTTATTGAACGTCTTGATATAAATCATTCGGCGAGTACTAAGTTGTTAAGGCTTCGTTTGAGCGAAACAAATTATATTTCAATCGTGAGCAACTTCTCGAGCAAATGAGATAATATTAATTTTTCTGTCAACTACTCCCTCCGTTTCAAAATACATGTTCACTAGAAAAAAAAAATTGTTTCATAATATTTGTCCACTTCAACTTTTAATATAAATTTATATTTTCAAAATCAACTCTCCTCCACATATTTCAAATTTATATTTCCAAGATCAACCATATACCACATATTAGGTTCAATTAATGACTTGTTACACTACTTTTTTCTCAAAATCCACTTTTCTTAGAATGTGTGATTTTATGAAAGTGGACATGTAATTTGGAACGGAGGAAGTACTTAATTGTTGCGGATTTCACTGAACAATCATATTTAAAATATAAAATCAATTTGGGAGTATTCTTCAAAGTGAGCGCGTTAATATAAATCATTGAAAATGTACAACTGGGTGCAAAATGACACTGTCTTTATTCATTATAATTTCGTTCACATTAATCTCTCTCGCCTCAAACTGCTACATTATCCACGTCATAATTTTGTACCAAACTATTACCCGCAATATTTCTCATAACATTAGAGATTCCTTTGCTGTTATGAAGTTCACTGAACCAAAGAAATCATATCCAAATTAAAAAAATAATAATAAAATATTTCACTTGATTGGTAAATTCACCTGAGCAGTCCTCTCATCTTGACCGTTTAATATGAAGCACTTCTTGGGTAATTTTAGATAAAATGGAGTAATCATAATTTGATTAACATGCGGGGCCCACAAGATTAATGTATAATTGTATTATATGACTGGCCATATCTGTTGTGCCTGTATTAAAAAATTCACCAACTAGCAAGAATCATTTTAGGCCGGACATGAATGACGTAATGGTGTGGCTCTTGTGAACTATGCCAACTGTCTACTTTTCAGCATGGCTTATCTTTTGTTTTGATTTAAGTGTTTCATACATGAGGAATATTTGTGGTTAATATGCTCTACCATACTCTTTTGTTTTATGCAGCTTCCTCAGAGTGTTCAAAACTCTTAAATTTCACCACTTAAGAATCAAGAAAGAAGGTATCAAATCTCAGGATTCAGGAAACACACCTTGGTAGTTGTAAAAATGGATGCAAGGCTTGTTCAGCATGTCGCGAGCCCGACCTTGCCACGTATGCACCAACGCAACATGCAGAAACATAGATATGCTCCTCGTATTGTGGCTGTGATGACAAGGCCTACAGAAAATTTAGAACGGTTAGCAACTACAAAGACGGAGTATAATGACAACTGGTTTGACAGAATTGCTATTAATCATCTATCGCGGAGTGTACAAGAAACTATAGGTTAGCTGCAGCTTCATTTTAGATGATAAATATATATGTAGTGGTTGAGGTTGAACTGAAGGTAGAACGTATACACATAATCTCTATTGAACTACAGGATTCAAGAGCAGCAAGGAGGGATATGAAGGTCTGGTCGAGGCCACAGTAGTAGCTAGGCAGCACTTTAGCCCAGACCAACAACTAGAACTGGTCACTCAAGCTCTGGAGAAAGCTTTTCCAAAGCCTATTCTCTCATTGGTAAGTTCGTCCATCATGACCTCCCCCCCCCCCCCCCCCCCCCCCCATATTCCTTATTCTTCACGTTTGTTTAATATTACATGAATACTTACATGAAGCCATACATATTTAACATAAACATGTAGACATACTTAATTATTATGTCAGAAATAGCATCAAAGATATCTAATGTTGGTGTAATTTTTAATGGCAGATCAGGACGGTGCTACCACCATCTAAACTTCAGAGGGAATTTTTTGCAGTGTTCACCACAATATTCTTTTCCTGGCTAGTTGGCCCTTGCGAGGTACCAATTACTCTGATGTGCAATCAATAGATATAATTTTCATAAGGAGGTCCAGATTAAGTACTTACTAACATACTATCTAGAACCATAAACTATGCATACTACAGTTGTGTAAACCTTACCAAGTTGCACTGGTCAACAGCAACTCCAAGTGTTGCACCGTATTTAGGTATTAATTTGTGACAGTGTGTGCATTGGCAAATAGAAAAAAATAAGATCCTGTGCATCAAGGAGATCAGATGACAAGTACAATGCCTTATATTTTCTTAAAATTTCTACTAATAATGTATTATTTTATCATACAAGGTGAGGGAATCAAAGTTCAATGGGAAAGAAGAAAAGAATGTTGTCCACATCAAAAAATGCAGGTACAGTAACTTACTGCCTTCCATAGAGTGTAACATCTATTAGTTTGTGGGAGGAAGTTCCACTCTGGTATAGAGGAACCAGTTCCGTAAGCCAGGCCATCTGGACCCCCTAGGGATCCACTCAAAATTCTATAAGTAGGCATAATCAGTACCTTGCAGAAACGAGTGAAGTTAATTTGGACAGTTTTCTTCTGTGCCAATGATTCCAATTCCCTTTACTCCTTTTCCTATTCTTGCATCATGATAGTTCTATCAATCAAGTCATTATTAACATCATCATTGGCATCATAGATGTCACAATCTTACATTGTGGTTATAAGTTTCAGGTTTTTGGAGGAGAGTAATTGCGTCAATATGTGCACTAATCTATGTAAGATGCCTTCGCAAGCGTTCATTAAGGACTCCTTTGGAGTACCATTCAACATGGTTCCCAGTAAGTACCTTTAACAACAGGAAGCTCATGCAATAGCTATATATGCCAATTAATATATCCTCAGGTTCGCATACCTATTTGTTTTGTTTATATATACTCCAACACAAAGGGTACATATATAAACTATGTCTTTGGCATAGAAAATACAATTATTAAATTGAATTAAAACAGCTATTTTATCATCATAGAAATTAAAAAACCATACTTTCCACTTAAATTAAACCACTAGCCAACATGAGACAATAAAAAGGGTGATCACCAGACAACGCAACAGTACACACACTAATATATGCATAGCTTACTAAACAACTCAATGGAAGGTCCCACGAATGAACCACTAAGGGTGCAGCATAGCCATTATAACAAGGTAGAGTTGTAGAGCTATTTAATTGCACTTCAAAAGAAAATTACCTAATAGTTAGACTCTAATTAAGCTTGAGTTATCAGTGGTTTGCAATCCCACCGTCATTGATATCTCGATAAGGGGATAGCCGTAGAGGTGATTCTTTCTAGAAGACCTGTCATCTGTATGCAAAGTTCCTAGTTTCCATAAATCATTTAGTCAGCATATATCAATCAGATACTGTAATTTAAAGTTGTGCTTACGAGCAATTTATTACCAGCAACGTACATATACAGAACAACAATTAACCAGGCAGAATCAGTGACATGTCTGAGTTTATATTTTTATATATGGTTTTAACACCCACAACCTTCTGTATCTTGCAGATTTTGATGATATGAGCTGCGAGATGATATTTGGTCAGGAACCGCCTGTACTAAGTGAGGATCCAGCATTTGCGCAACCATGCTACAAACTATGTAATACTTTCAAATACCTCTTTTGTTCTTTCAGATGTTCATAAATATGTTCCAAATAGTTTATAATTACAAACCGGAAGAGAATTAAAGCAGTTCAGCTTGATGGTAACACCACAGGGCCAAATATCATGCAGTCAGTAGTTCCAAGCAAAATTTTGTGCTATGGAAACCTGAGCTTTACCTGAAAATAAATTAACACTGATATCATCTATCTACAAGCATTATGAAACATTTATGGAATGTTGTGCTTATGTGTGTGTTTCCTATGTAATACATGCAGGCAACGCAAAGCAAAAGCACAGTAGATCCTGCACTAGTTAATTCAGAAGAGCAATGGCCTACTGACATTTTGAAATTCTCAGGATAACTCGTGACTGAATGTCAAAGTATCCTATTCCAACAATGTGCAGATGATTTGTGACACTTGTCAATACACGGACAATGAAGCTTCATCAACACACACACACACACACAGAGTTATATAGAATCCCAGGGCATCCGTAATCTTTTTAAAGCAACTTCCTATAGCTGTAAAGTCACTGCATTTGAAAAAATTGTTGTAACCAAAAACCAAAGAAAATTACAAGCAAATACATCTATTATACACATACAAGCATACAATCATATATTTATCCATATACACCTATCCCCTGATGGAATATGTACCGAAGAATGCATCATCTCTATTTTCTCATATGACTACTCAGAGTTAAACTTACAGCTTACAAGTACAAGCACACAGTAAGGATCTAACAACCGATATATGGCTACGCTATCTTACACAATCCTTATAATTCCCACCAAAATAATTACAAAATAAGATTGAATAATTTGGTAAAACATATAGTTTTAATATTGCTAGGCACAATTTCTTATTTTATTACACTCACTAATATAATTTGGAATTGCTCTTTCACAGAATTTTTTCCTAATACAGATCACAACCAAGTGATATTCCGACTCTTCCTCTTAATAGTAATTTTCACAAAAGATTATTTAAGGATCCTAAACTCAAAGCTTCCAATTATATCATCAGTTAGGAAACACAAAGAGGTGATAGCAAAATCTCAAGTTTTAACCAAAGTTTTGACTGAACCCTAATGCAATAATGTAGCGACCAAATTATCTATCATAATAAAAAGAGATACAAAAATCGAACATACAGCACATGCATGAAATTTTAGATGTGAAAGATCATAACGTCAGCTCTTAAATTTGTATATAGCATATGTACAACAAATCTTGTGGTTGCTAGAAATGGGAGAAAAATACACCGGCAGAGTAATGGAGGAAGCATTTCATGTTAGGCAAACATTTGCGAAGTAATAACCAGTCTATACTGAAATTGGTTGCACAGATGAAGTTCTATACTGGAACTGGTAGCACAGATAATGGTGTCATCATGTTGAAATTACATTCCCCCCATCAAAATGTTTGATATCATGCTAGCTGCTATGAAATGAAACATCAATATACTAAGAAATACAGGAGAATAAGTTGTATCTAGAGTATGAATTTCAAAAGAGAACTCTTGGGGACCAAAAGGAACAATTTCTTTGAATCTTCATTCCGGTGCTATACAGACCTGAGAAACTTAGGACTAGCATGAAAGCTACTGTAGTACTGTACTTATTGTTCTTTGCAAAATGTACAAGCTATTTAGCTCTTCTGAGTTCTGACATCAAAAGCAATTTGACTGGAAATATATTGTGGGGTTTAAGGGTGGCAGGGTGGACCTAAGTGTTTCCCACTGCTCTAAATCAACTTACCAACTTAATTTAGTTGCAAACTCTTCTGTTTATAGTGGAAGTGGTTTAATGGGACCCAATTTGCAAATTGAGAAGCTCAACTGTGGGAGATACCCTCCAGTGTAAACGACTACAAAATTTCATGAAAGAATCATAACTTTTTAATATAATCTGAGATGGTAAAAAAGGAAAAGAGGGTTCTGCCTTTCAAAAATAAAAAGTTCCAGTCTAAGCAGGACAAGCTTTGAAAATTAAAATTCACGAGTACAAAGTGCAGGTAAAATTGCTTTCAATAAATGAAATAGAGAAATGTTAACCACTGATACAAAACAGACAATATTAAAAAATATGCACAACAGTATAAACATGTATCTAAATATATAGATCATTTAGTTAATTAAGCAATTTTGGCATAATATTTAAGTACACAAATAACCATGGAAACATATGTCAATGATTTATTTTGTAGTTAAGATACTATATATAGAGGCTTGAAAATAAGTTCCAACTCTGGAGTGCATTAGTCATCTCCTAAGTTGGTTAGATTGCTGTGATAGAAGAAACGAAAACAAAGTCCTATTGAAGGCTTAAATTATTAAGCTACAACTCCAAAGTGCAGATCATAAATGGACTTTTAAGTTGGGTGTTTTGCTGTTAAAACAATCAAATCGAAGTCTTCAGACAAAGACAATATATCATTTTTTTTTCTTATTCTAATCTAAAATGATTATTTTACGGCTTATTAGAGAGCAAGTGAGCATATTCTTGACAGACGAATCTGGACTCTCTTAACTCAAGTTCCTCCCGGTCCTTAAGTTATAAAGTGGTGACGATATCAGAAATCAGAATGTCTTATCACACAATATGAGATAACTAATACTACTATATAAACGTTACTTGCAAAATTGAATTTACTTTGATAAATCAGGTCAGACGAAGAGGCTGAAGTGAAAATCATCCTAAAAAACTGGCCTGCCACTAGTATATGCCTAAATGGTAAAACTAAAATTCTAAACCTGGACACAGTTTCAAATGGCACTAGTAAGTACGAATAATTCTTCACCATTAACTTGAGATAAAGAATTATATATATACGTCACAAAACTAACAAGTTTGGTTATGAATAATACATAAATTAATTACTAGCAACTTAGAACTTACAAATCTTCTGAACCACAGAACCAGATAAGAAAAACTAGCCTTTCCAGCATCAGAAACAGCACTTAAGTAAACACTTACATATTATTGATTTCTGCACAGCGCTGGAGAAATCCAGAAGCTATACTTTCAATAAAATTGTTAATTTAGACTATATGTTAGGTGGTTTCATATTGACTGGGAACCTCTATGATATGAATTTACACTCAAATTTCTTCACCTTTGAATCCTAATATCAAATTACTTGTGACTTAGTTATCCACACACAGAAAATTACTCCTGATGTCTTAACCCCAGCCCCTCCACACGCACAAAAAAAAAAAAAAAAAGATACAATCAAGTAATGCGCGGCAGCTCTGGGCAAACAATAAGAATCGCATTTTAGGCAAGTCTAACACTTCAAATTTATTCATGTGTGTGCAACGAGAGTATTTGGCAATTACCATCTTTTTGTATCGAAAGAAATAAACACACCTTTGTCATTTACTCAAGATCTTGACAATATAAATACATGTATAGCATTATTAATTGAACAGAAAAAACAATGTGCCGTTTATTAATCCATTCATTAGTAGTACAACAAACATGAATCTTGTCAAGTTAAGCATGATAGAAAAATGGAACAACGTAGCTATTATGCAATTAGAGGAAAATAATTAAAGCGCTGAGGAATTCTTACGGACTTTCTACCTAGGAAACAAATTATATTAGTAATAATTCTACAAACAATAGTAAACGCTGCGTGGATCACCAATCATTTAACTCACAACTGATTTCAACGCTTTTACTAGTCGATATCTGTATTCCTTCCAATGTCACAATCACCATCTCCTCGTCATACTGGAATACCACAATTTGAAAACTACTATGCATAACTGCCTCAATAAGTCTTTATATAAGAGGTAATGCTACTGTTGCAGTAATGCCTAACAATGTTTCGCTTAATGCAATTATCCTACATTCTACAAAAACCTCGAATTCCTGCTTGATACAGCTTTATCAACATACATTCCGCTATAACTCATTCAATTCCACAAACACACACACACAATTACACATTACCGCTGTTTTTTTTTACCAATCATCACTTGAAGTAACAATTATCGGCTCTATCGACTAAACACAAGCTCCTCCTAACCGCATACTTAGCTTTCGAGTTTCGTGTTTCGATACGGTAGATATAAATCAAATCTAAGCATACATTGCACAAATTCAACCAAATTGAAATGCAGAAAGTTAAAAAAATATGCTTTCACAAAGCATAAATCACTGAGCAAACTTAAGTATCCAAAGCAAAGAAACAAATGTGTGTGTAAAAACACACACTTATACAAACATGTATGTATAGATAACGATTTGTGTATAAGTTTTTTTTTTTTTTTTACCTCGTTTGCAGAATTTGAGTGTGTTGTCTTCTGATTATCTGTTGTTGTGTCCACGACCACGAGAGTGAGCTCTGTTTTGATATTGCAGGCGCCAACATTTAGTTGGGCCGATAGAGACTGTGTTTTGGATATTGGGCTTTGTGGATCCGGCCCAAGTTAAATTTGGGCTAGCTTTGAAGTTCTGACTGCATTGGATCGGTGGTGTCATAGGAAATATCTGGCTAGGGATATAGGATGTTGCACAAAATTGATTACCAAAATGAAATTGAGATCGTAGAATGTTTTTTTGATGTTTTTTTTTTATAAGTATCATTTAAAAATCGGTGATTAATTATGATTAGTTATGAATTAATTTCTGTTACTGTAAATCATTGAATTGATTAAATTTTTGATTATTCAATTAATTATCTGATTGGTCCCTAATCAATCCAATTAATTTCTGATTAATTTTGTTTCATGTATTCACCGATTAAATTCAATTCCCATTTTTACAACATTATAGGTGATAAACATAATACGATAACAAATACGGAAATATCGAAACTGCAATGTATATATAATTCGGAACTCTGAGATTCAAAAATTATCTTTATCTTCTCCTCTTTTGTGATAAAAAAAAGTGGAAATTTATAGTAAATTTTTTTAATTTACTTCAGGTGGGTAGATCAGGCGTAAGTTTTCTTCTTTTTTTTTTTTAAAAGATCAGGCGTAAGTTGAAAATTCTTTCAAGTATTGTTGCAACCAATGGTATATTGTGTAAAACATAGCTCATAAGTGACAGCTGAGGACCACATAATTGAATGCAAGGTGCTACATGTCTGCAGTGGGCTTAAAGGCAGGCCCATATGTGTCACAAAGTCTCTTCATCCATCCCCACAGGCCCACCCCAATTCAGAATTTTCTTGACTAATAATTGATAATTATTGTCAAAACCATCTGGCCAGATCAAATCATTAAAATCGTCTCATGGTCAGTTTGACCCCATTCTTCATACTTATAGTTATGGACAATATTGTTCCATGCGATTTTTTTAGAAAATGGTATACGTATACCCCTTAAATCGTTCTATATACGTACACACAAATGGTAGGTATGGTTCCCTAATTTAAAATATATTGATAGTATAATTTTGTTAGTTATTTTTTAAATTTTTTAATAAACAAGAAATTCATATTAAATTTATATTGTGAATTATTAAATTAAGATATGAAGTTATGTGATCAATACGTCTTAATTTATGTTCATACCGAAAACTAACTAATCTAATTTGAATCCAAAAGGATATATCTCAATCTCGTTAACAATTACTCGTTATTAGAAAATCAATCGATCGTGATCGGAACAAAAATTAGTTTAAATACAGTTCCAACAAATGTATTTTATTCAAAAAAATCATAACTGTTCTTTTTAAAAAATTAAAACAAATATTTGTTTCATATTCATGCCGGATCAGAGAAGGATCTGGTAAAATACGGATACATATAAATAATGGATCATATTTCTCAAAAATTTATTTAACACTTACAGATTTAAATTCTAGATCCACTAACCGAGATGGACTATAAATCTTTCTAATAAAGAAACAAGTTCGGTCGAATTTAAGACAACAAAATTGTTTTGTCAACAAAATTTTCTCTCATCGATAGGCTAAAATCCTAATTTCATTCCCGTTCACCGTTTACATACACTCTGGATCACGGAAATACCGTTCTTTTTTTGCTCGCACATATTTTTCTCTTTTGTAGAGAAGGTGTAGTGAAACATTACAAACTTAACTTCCAATCCAACAATTGGTAAAAAGCTGGGCAGTGACACATGCAATCTTCATCTGTTTAAGACACAAGCCACATGCAAGTTTTACTATACCAATGTCCTTGAACAAAGTTGGATCTGATGAACTCACGTGACGTGACTTTCTCTCTTTTCTTTACCACCTAATTTGCTTTCTGCAACCATATGCATGCATCATTAATGTACATGAGGCGCAGAGGTGCTATATCAAAGCGCGCATGTCACTTCACACGAATAATTGCGCTCCATATAGTCACTGGTGTAACTAGTGTTGGTAATTAGTGAAATAGACATCCGCATAAAAATCGGGAATCGAAAATAATCAGTTGATCCGTTGATTCAGAATTTATCGAAGATTTTATCAATTAAACATATATTTGGCACTTAATTGAGAAGGGATGGTATATCTTTAATTTTCGTTCAGGTTAAAAATTATTGAAATTAAATAACTTATAAAAAATATGTATTAGACTCTTAGTTTAACTTACAAGAATTACTTTCTTGATGAAATCTAAACATGTAAAAGATGATATTAGTTTTGATACATTAATATTCATCAATTGGGTTTCTTACAATCTATTAACCACTTAATTCTGATTTTAAATTTTCATCCAATGCAAAATCAAAGTTTTTTAATACGATAATAAAGAAAATTATCCACTCAAATATACAATGACCACTATGTCACATTGAGATCAACACAAAAACCATATCCTTTGATCAAGGTCCGAGAACACATCAACACATGCCTACTTAAGGAACTGAATCCTTAATTACTTGCAATTAACTAAAAAAGCCCTTAATTACTTGCCACTTGAATCATTTTACTATAACCTTAATCCACTGTCAACTATGTACTTGCAACAAACATTATTATTTCAGCACTCCCAATAGTCACACCACATGCCAATGTGACCGTTAAAAATTAGTCCTTTCTAAATATTTCACACCAAACATGACCAAAACAAGTTAAATATCACCAAAAGGGCGCCAAACTTAACGGCCAATTTTTCCCTTTCGCTCTGTTTCAGAAAACTAACTTCCTACGAGGCGCCAAGAATCTGCTGTTCCCGGCAAATTCAGCGAGATCTCGTATCGATTCGCCGATTAAATCTTTGAAAATCAGCCGTTCGATGTCTAGTACTGCATCGGACATTTTTACGGATAAATCTCCCCATCCGTCTGCAGCTAGGTCCTTTTTAAGCACACCACACACAATTCCGAACAGATCAGGGGACTGATCAGTTGGCTCCTGAATTCGTTGCAATTCAGACCAGATTTGCCGCGGCAATGGCTTTGAAATGTTTGAATTTTTTGGGGAGAACGTCTTCCAGGGAGGCAATTGTTTGTTCTGATCAATGATTTCTTTGGCAACGTCGAAAATTAGCTTTCGATGCAGTCTGGCTTCTTTCGAGTAGTCCTTCCCTTTGAAATAATGTTGCTTTTCGACGAACAAAAATATATCATCATCTTCGGTTAAATAGCTTGAAGCTCTCAGTATCCGTGATATATAGATGTAGTCATTGTCGTCAATTTCATCTTCGAACTTGGAGTTCACGGATGAGATCCCCGGGCTCCCTAGCTCCTCGTCTGTTAGTTCAACAGATGAATCTGTAGATATCCAAAATAGAAAGAAGCTTTAATTAATCTGAACATCAGAACATATTCATAATTTCTAAAAGAATGAATTGCTTCCTTGGTTGCCTAAAGCCAAACTATAATTACTAATTATATTCACACTTCAAATTTCCAACATAACCAAAACAAGCCTCATTCCTATCAAGAAAGTGCTGTAATGTTAAAGCTGATTCCAAATTTCCATGCCCAAAAGAGTAGATCAAAACGAAGCAGATTATATATAATTCACATTTTTATACACAGGGAGGACTATTCCGGTGAAAATTAGGGAGCCGGACATATAAAATGGCGCAGTTTGACTTATGACGTGTTTGGTTCATGGTTGATGAGTCAGGTTAACAGGATAAAACGGTTAACGGGACAAAATACTTTGCAAGTGGAACTCAATTTTTTTCTACCCCCAGCTGGTATACTCCATGAAAAATGTCAAGTACAGAGGAAAAAACAGGAAAACAATTACTGCATTAATGCACATAACCACTACATGTAAATAGCTAAATCCATTTATGGTAATTATATCACAATTAGACAGACAATAAAACGTATCAGTCACTGTCAGAATTCAACACTGCTGAATAACATTGAATACAGTTATAACTTTCACCCAGTCACAGTAACTTCAAATTAATTCTTGCCGCCCCATTCTGAATCTCAGACCATTACCATCTTTAACCTAATCTCCAGTCACGTGACTTCCACCGAAACCACGTGCCAGATTCTGATTTTCGATTTTTCACTCCTTTCCCGTGTTGGCAAATTAATCGAAAGCACGAAACAGGTGAAATAGTCCGGTAACTCTCATTAACAAATTTCTTCAACACACCCTAACAACTACGTTTATTGAGATAGTAGTTTTTTATTTACGGATTATCATTATTAATGAGATTGGAACACCTAACTAAAGAGTGATTCCGATTAATCAAAAGCACGAAACAGGTGAAATAGTAGGGTAACTCTGGACGAGCCTGGTCCAACTCGGTCGTATAAACCAAATTTTGTGCAATGAAATCTAGTGCCGATGTACGTACCTGTAAAACTAATTGTTCGTTTCATGACAGGTGAAGGTGACAACGACTCGTCCTTGTAAAATGACGAGTCAAGTACCGAGATCGGACTCGGCTGTGACTCGGTTGAGTTCATTTCCGCAATGCTGTGGAGCAGCTTGTCACATCTCTCTAGCAAACTCTTGCCTTCTTTGTAATCTTCAGACTTGCACCTCTACATAAAATTAACCAAGCAAGATTATTTCAGCATCGAACTAAATCAAACGTATTCAGTATATCCCGTCATTATAGTACAAAATCTGTAATGTGGTATAATAAATCATATTAAATAAAAATTACCTCAGTATCGGTCTCAGAAATGGTGGATGAATATGAAGACTCATCTTCTAACACAAATGTAGTTGAAATCTTCTCCTTGGTGCAGATCTGAGGCGTCGATTTTTTGTTCCTCGGAGATCGATTTGCAACATCAGGTGAATTTCTTCTCGGAATAATTCTAGGTGAATTTATCGGAGAAATTCTTCGATGCTCTGGTGATTCTACTGCTCTTCTCTCACTAATTAGCTGATTTCTTCTCACATTTGAATTCCTAGCACTTAGCTCACTTCTCGTCGGTGAGCTCGCATTTCTACCTCGAGTAGGACTTTTTATACTCCGATCAACGCTTACTCTCTCCCTCCGTGGACTCACCGCAGGGATGCTATCACTGCGGCGATACTCAGACTTGGATCGGTGACTTGATGTAGGCGAATTGCTACCGCCTCTTCGGTTAACTGAGACAACAGAGCTAAAAGATTGATGCTCATTGTCATCACAAGGAAATGAATGAGTCCGTTCGTAAACAACATTCTTATTTTTGACGGGAGTTTGAGCCTTTTTCGAATGTAAAAGGCCTTTGAGCTGCATTGCTTCGAGTATCTGCTTCAACGTTTCGAGATCCTGTGATTGCTCATCGAGTCCTTTTAGTTTCATCCGTCTCTCAATTTCTCCGTAAATCGACACAGTTGTTTGCTTTGGCTCCGGGAAGATATCCGCTGAATCGAAGAAGCTTCTACGCTGTTGAGGCGATTTGAAGGCTCTGGACTCAGTTCTCGTGTGCTGTGGCTTTCTAATTGGATCTGGAACTTTCTCTCTAATCACATTGCTTCTGATTACGTGATTAGGCTGAAAATTGTTGTTCAATTCTCGCGAAACGCGTGATTCTGAAGCAGATCTTGTGAGTTCGGCTGGCTTAGTCACGGCCTCCGGTGGTGTTGATTCGAGTCCCATTAGTCTCGCGATGACACTCGTTGATCGCCTGCTATTATCCTCTGTAGATTTATTCGTGTTTGTTCGGAGACTTCCTTTGGTAGAATCAAATGTAGCTCTGCTATCCAGTGATAGCCTCGGTGTCTCTTTGGCGAATTTCCATGAGTACTTTGTTGCTTCATTTAATTCAAAGATCGGATGAGGCAGCGAAGACCGTGGTGGCGTTTGTACTGGCGCTGGTGAACGCAGCTCCGGTGATTTATATCGGTCAGGACTTGGTGACGCCATTGTTCTCGGAGAAGGCCTCTCCGTCTCCTTTAATGACTTTTCCGGTTTTTCAGTTTCTGGTGAAATTCCATCCCTCTGTCCAAAAATATCAATATTAGTACTAATCCAGATTACAAATATTTCCGTAACCAGATATAAAGTCTGGGGAGGATAAAATGTACGCAAATATTACGTAAACAAGAAGAGCACTTACGGTGGGGGGAGGGGGAGGGGGAGGGAGGCGCTTGGTGGTGTAAAGGCGCTTTCCGGTGAGCAACTGATGGCGATCAAAGATCTGTCGAAAACCGGTGAAACAGCCCATCTGTTTTTCGAAATTTTTCTCGAGACTCTGGTCATGAATCATGCCTGTAGTCATATTTATCGTAAAAATATTGATTTATCACCGGGACTCACTCACTTACCTGAAAAAACACACACTGAGAACATAAAATTTAGAACTCAGCTTCACATTGGGCTAGAGTTTTGGCAATAAATTTCTCTCTCTCACTCACTCTCTATCCAAGACTTTTGCTTTTTTCAGCTGCAACTCCCGCTTTCTGCTCTTTTAAAGCGTTGGCGTAGTAAGTGGGGAGAGATATATGGGTCAGGCTAAAGAAACGGGTGGGTTGCTCTTACCTTTTCTTTTGCTTACCTTGTTAATTAGTTAAATAAAAATTATGTATTAATATTACTAGCCTTTAACCCGTGCGAAGCACGGGCGGATATATAGTTCGTAATTTATTATTTAAAATTTAATTTTTAATATCATTTTATTAGTATTTTAGTATTAATGGATTGAATTTTAATTGAATTATATTATTCAATTGACTATATTTTCTCCCGATTATTTAAAAATGGACAAACTCTAATAAATACAGCTGATCTATACCTTTAAAAGATCCATTAATCTAATCAATTGAATTTCAACTTAATTTTGTAATTTTGGTTTTTTTGACAATAATAACTTTTAAGATTAGAGTTAGAAAATGTTATGTAATGGTTCGTGTTTATATTGAATTAGAACACGTTAAAGTTAAAAAAAGTTATATGAAGGTTTTTGTTAAAAGAAGATATTCAAAATTGTATATTTATATCATCATTATAATTTTTTTAATGAAATATTATATGATAATGAATTGTTATGAGTGTTTTTAGTATTTGAAACTGTTTAACAATATAATACTAATAGACTCCACATTTGTAGACTTGTAGTACCAAAAGGAGAGTACCAAACCAAAAAATATAACTAAAAACTTGGACTGCAAATTATACCCATGTTGACTTATTATAATATAATAATATAGATAACGATAAAAATTAGGATGCCATTTTAAATGTACATTTATAAAAAAATCAAATATTAATTAAATACAATTAAATACACGGGACATGAATAAAACGGGACAGGAATAAAGATATTAGTGCGGCACGAGATGGCTGAGTACAATATACTATGAACTCTTATTTAAGGTTTTATTTTTTATGTACTTATATTATGAATGTGAAGGTCAATAATTTTTATAAATACGATGCAGGATTCCCACTAACTTTCCTTTTAATATAGTTAGAACTTACACGATCGTTGTGTTTACGAGATTCAAACCATCCAACTCTACCCTTAAGAACACATGTTCTGGGTAGGGGTGATCGCGGTGCGGCCGGTGCGGTTTTTCGCTAAAACCGCGAACCAAACCGCGCATGCGGTTTGGTTGAAAACTCAAACCGCAACCGCACCACGTTAGCATAAAAACCGCGTAAACCGCACCACAAAAATGCGGTGCGGTTTGTGCGGTTTGTATGCTTAAGAATAAATATTTTTAGTTGAAGTTCGAAATAAAATTTAAATATGCAATAATTAAAATCTTTCCTTGTAATGAATTTATATGATATTTATCATTTTAAAACTACAAAAACTACTAAAAAAACACAAACAAAAGTGTAAATATGATAATAAATATGAGTACTAACTACAAAAAGACATATTATAATAATATAATCATTCCATAAAAATTTGGTGTTATAGTAATGCGAGATTGATAGAATAATATTTAACTATTATTTGAAGAGATTTAACAAATATATATATAACATAATAAATAATATATATGTATATAATATAATTTTATTTGATTATCACTAATATATATATATATATATATATATATATATATATATATTATATAATATCGCGGTGCGGTGCGGTTTGAACCGCACTGCTAATATGTCAAACCGCAACCCACACCGCACCGCGCGGTTTGTGAAAAATTCAAACCGCAACCGCACCACAAAAATTAAAAACCGCGTTTTGTGGTGCGGTTTGGTGAGGTGCGGGCGGTTTATGCGGTTTGGGCGGTTTTCTGATCACCCCTAGTTCTGGGACCGTTTGAGTGAGTTTAAAATAAGTATTTTTTATTTAAAATAAAAAAAATAAGTAGAATTTAGAAATTAGTTAAGATTTGTAAGTGATTAAAGTGTTTTAGAAAAAAAGTAGAAGTCATGAAATAAAATCAGGATTCTTAATTTTTTATAAGTGTTTCTCAATTTTTTACACAAACAGTATGAACTAGTGATTCTAATTTATAACTCCAGAAGCGAGTTTAAAAACTCTCCCAAAACACCCGCTATTAATTAAAAAGCTATTATTATAATTTTAAGGGGAATTATCTTGTATATTGTTTTTTCAATCTTATTTTCAAAAATACTACCTTATCCAATCTTATTTTCAAATCTCTAAAATATTTTCAAAAATACTACCTTTTTGAAAATATTTTCAAAAAATACGGTGGTTGCATATGCAACCATATATGCAACTACAAATCATGATTTCAAGTTTCAGTTTTCAAATGTCATTTTCGACCTCACCATTGGAGTCGATATATACATACATATATATATATATATATATATATATGTATGTATATATCGACTCCAATGGTGAGGTCGAAAATGACATTTGAAAACTGGAACTCGAAATCAGGAATTCAGTTGCATATATAGTTGCATATGGTTGTATTCAGTTGCATTCAGTTGATTCCATTGCAATCTAATGGCCCCGCCAGGGGTACACCATACATCTGTTGCAACTTATAGTTTTCAGTTGCATTTAGTTGCATATGAGGTTGCATTCAGTTGATTCTATTGCAATCTAATGGCCCCGCCAGGGGCACCCATACTTCAGTTGGAACTTATAGTTTTCAGTTGCATTTAGTTGCATATGAGGTTGCATTTAGTTGCATATGAGGTTGCATTCAGTTGTTCTATTGCAATCTAATGGCCCCGCCAGGGGCACCCATACTTCAGTTGGATCTTACAGTTTTCAGTTGCATTTAGTTGCATATGAGGTTGCATATGAGGTTGCTGCAACCTCATATGCAACCTCATATGCAACGGAAAACTATAAGTTGCAACTGATGTGTGGGTTCCTGTAACACCCGAGAAATTCACAAATACATAAAGAAATGCAACTATTTAATTTAATTATTTATTGTGCGGAAAGACTATTTATCAGTCTCAGATTTAATAAAAATTTACGAGGCATGCGGTATTAATTAAAAATATTATAGTTTCGAGAGTGCTAGTAAAAATGTGGGTTATATTGTGTGGGCCAGTCGTTAATTTAAATATGTACGTTAACCTGAGAGCTATGTTTATATGAAAAATATAGTAGACGCGATTATTTATTTACTGACTCGTGAATAAATATTACGTTCTGGCTGAGATGATTATTTTATAAATTTGAAAATTGGCCAGAAAATATTAAGATAATTAATAATATTTTTATTTAGCTATTTTGTATAATGTTTAACTATTTTATACTCGTGTTTATTAAAACCGATACGAGAATAATAGAAATAAATGAATCAATTAAATTTTTCCGGAACGTTACTTGGGGAGCAAGCATCGTAACTTGGAGCCCAAGTCTTACTACTTGGTGCCCAAGCAAAGGGATTAATTAGAGAAAAATTAAGAAGTAATTAAGCAATAATTATGATTAGCAATTTAGTATAAAAACCCAGGTATGGAGCCAAACATTCCTTTTACCAAAAACCAGCGAAGGAAAGAATGTTGGACATGGAGAATTTTGATAGGAAAAAGGAGAGAAGCAGGAGAATGAAAGATTTGGGAGATTACAAGAATACACCAAAGGTACAAATTTTACTGAACTTTTAATTTAGTGGAGAGTTGTTTTCTTGAGGACCCACCTATGTTTGTATTAAATTAAATAATTATAGTATAGAATTCCCTATTCTCAAGCACATCAGTATGTTTTTATTTTGGGACAAGTATCAGATTCATAAACGTATATACATACAACTGGTTGGGGGTTTTTGCTTAAAATTAGGGTTCTATGTATAGATTTATCCAAATTGGAATTTAAATTGGTAGAAAAATGGTGGAAGAGAAGAAAGGTTTAAAGAGGAAGGTGTGTGTGTGACTCGGAAGGGGGCGGCGTCGTTGGTAACGCCGTCGAAGGGCGGCAACTCGCCGGCCATGGTGGCGGTGTTTGGTAGCAGCAGGCGAGAGAGAGAGGTTGTGCGTGAGTTGGTGGTTCGAGAGAGATCGAGATATCGAGATAGAGAGAGAGAGAGAGAGAGATGTTGGTCGGGGAAGATGCCGCCGGAGTCCTCTCCGGCCGGCAGTAGCAGAGTTTGGATGGAGAAGATGGAATGGAGAAGATGAGGGCAGTTTAGTAATTATAAATCGATTCTGATAAATAATCCGCTGGGCAATAATTTGATTTCGGATTATAAAATAAAATTCATATTTGGATTCCTTGCGAAAAAATAGATGGAATGGACTCTTGAATCATATGATTTGGATGAAAAATGAGGGAGCAATGCTTGGTCAAAGTTTGGCCATTGGTGTTGACTTCGGGGAGAGAGAAAATGAGATGGATGTATGGGAGAAGATGATGACGTGGCAGTTTGTGATTGGCTAGTATATTGAATATTAGTATTTAATTAATTTGAGGGGCTAAATGATGGAATTAGTAAAAGTGTAAAACATGAAAGTTTAAGTAAGTAATATTTCAGATTTAATGGTGAAACCTAATTTTGGGTTTGAGAGATATTAAATAAATTTATAATTAGGGTGATTTAATAAATAATAAATAATTAGTTTAATTGGTGGATTTAGTTAGTAATTGAGTAAAAAGGAGTTACTTATAAAAAAAAAAAGTGAGATTTTTTGGATAATAATACGAGTCCGTATGGAATATTTTACTTAAATCAATAATAAGAGAAGAATAAATGAGAAACGATCTAAATGAGGAATTATAAGTAGATTTGACGAGATCGTCATTTTAAGATAAGATTCTAAATGTATTATTTTGTGACATAGAAGATTGATTAGCTGGAAGGCGAGCTTGATTATTCAACTTAAATTGGAACGTGGTGCGCTGTAAGTATATATTGTACCCTTCGCTGTGATATTTTGTGATGTTTTGGTGAACATTTGTTGATGATTTTTCTGATGAGAAATGAGTATTCTTGCATTGATACTTGATGAACTGATGATGATGCTTCCTTTTTGGAAGTAAAGCTAAACCGATTGTTTAGCTGGCCGGGATCCCAACTTGATGAATTGATGAACTTATCGTGCTTGAATACTCATACTCATACTCATACTCATCTTGATGTGTGAAACTGTTTGATGACTCTGATGAAATATTGATTTGGTTCACCAAGTTTTGTGAATAAAACTCAGTTGAAATGTACGTATATGCTTACCGAGCTTTATGAGCTCATCCCTTTTTATGTACTAATCTTACAGGGAAGAATTCTGGAGAAGGATATTCAGGCAAGGGTAAAAGTGTGATGAACCGAAGTGCTAGACTTGGTTGGATTTGAAATTAGAAGTTTAGTAGAAGTATTATGTAATCGAAAGAAATATTTGTGAACTTTTAGAAGAGTGATGTAAGACTCTGATGTAAGGTAAAATATGCCTTTAAATTATATTAAGTTTGAGATTATGAAGATGTATTTCAGTGTGTTCAGTAGAATGGCACCCCCGGGCCGGGTTGCTGAAGTCATCACGGGCCGGGGGCGTCACAGGTGGTATCAGAGCTATAGGTTCGAGAATCGGCGAAGGTAGGATCAAGACCTTAGACTAGTGTGATTTTAAGTTAGAAAGGTCTAGAGAATATATGGATATTATTCGTAAATGTGTGGAATAGACTATGTGTCTAATATATACTATAGTTGGAACCCTCAAAGTTTAAGGGACTGTAGATTCCGTTGAGGCAAAGATATGGCCAAGAGAAATAAAGAAAACCTTTGAAATGGTTGGTAATTGGTATAGAAGAGGATAAGAAAATTATCTTTGATGCTTAAATGATTAATGGGGAGGCTAATTATTGGTGAGAAGTTAAGCAAGTTCTAGAAAAGTCTAGTGTAATATCATGGACTAGGTTGACAAAATTATTACTAAAATAGTATTTTCCTAAAAACCTAGAGAATTAAATAAAGCTCAGATTTTTAGAATCAAGCAAGAGAATATGTTAGTAGCTGAGTACGAAGCTAAGTTTATCGAACTTTCGAGATTGATTCTGTATTAAGAATATACAGATGAAAAGAAAGTTAGACGTTTTTAGTCGAGTTTAAAACTCTGGATTCCGAATACAGTTGTTATCCTCGAGATTGCTAGTTATGCGATGTTAGTACACAAAGTTTGTATCATTGAGTCAGGTCGTGAGTTGTTTAACAAAGAGAAAGTCGATAGGAAGCGGAAACCCCCGCAAAATAATCAAAATATTAGAAAGAAACCTTGGAATCATAGTATAAGGGAACCTTCTGGGAAGTAAGAGATGCCGCGAGCAGAAAATATAGGTAATATAGAAAGAAATCAAATATTTAGATCTTCATAGACCGCGAATGTGTTATAAGTGAGACCCACGTTGCTTGAATATAAGATATGTGCCTCGAATTGGAAAGAAAAGTCAATACCCTTAGAAGAAGCGATGAATATAGAATCAACTGACCAGAAAATGATTACGGTAAGTCAAATTTGTCCATGTTGTGAGATAATCATTCAAAAACAATTTTTGAGATAAATCTTGTTCTTTGATATTCATTCAATCCGATTGGGATGAACAACCCTTATTATAGGGGACACAAGGTATACCTGTCTGTGTGATAGGAGTTGGATGGGACGCCATCACTTGTGTGTGTTGTGATTACAAGAAGGTTAACAACCTTTAGTAGTGTCTTAATTTGGACACGCAACACTTAGTTCATTTAATCATATTGATCTCCCAGTCATCCTTTTATTTTAAATGAAAGTCATTTTGAAAACTCATTGATTGGTGATTACCATTGTGAAAGACTTCTTTATATCCAAGAAAGTTTTCAAAATTCTTATTTCCTTTGAGTTCTTTTAACAATGCTCATTTCAAATCCTTTGATTTGTTCTTTTCAAAAATAGAGTTTGTTTTAGAAAAAGTGTTTTAAGAAGGTGCTGTATGATGACGTCAGAACCAGACCCCCGAATTTGTAGGATGCTACATCGATTATCGAGAGTTAAATAAGATGACCCTTTACCTTGAGTTGATGATTTGTTTGACCAATTGATGGAAGCCTCTTACTTTTCTAAGATAGACTTGAGATCTAGATACCATCAATTAGGGATCAGGCCTAAAAATGTACCTAAGACGGTCTATAGGACCCGACATGAACATTGTGAATTCTTAAGAGATGTTTTTTTGGATTGATTAATGCACCCATAGTATTTATGGATCTTATGGACAGGATGTGTTCTTATGAAACATAGAAAAGTGATAACATATGCTTGTAGACAACTTAAGAACCACAAATTGAGATATCCTACCCAGGACCTAAAATTAACTACTATAGTATCTACTTTAAAATTTTGGCGACATTACTTGTATGGTGAAAAGTGTGAGATCTTTACGGATCACAAGAGTTTAAATTACTTATTTACCCAGAACGGGTTGAATATCTGACAAAAGAAATGGAAAACCAAGAGTCGGTGATTAGGGATTCAGAACATAAGGAGGGAAGGAGTTATGAGATGTTAGTACAACCAAAGTTAATAGAAAGAAGCTATGTGAGAAATTATAAGATGTAATAAGAAAAAGCTACCCTGAGTTTTTCAACACCAATCGGGATTCCGAGGACGGAATCCTTTAAGGAGGGAAGAATGTAACACCCGAGAAATTCACAAATACATAAAGAAATGCAACTATTTAATTTAATTATTTATTGTGCGGAAAGACTATTTATCAGTCTCAGATTTAATAAAAATTTACGAGGCATGCGGTATTAATTAAAAATATTATAGTTTCGAGAGTGCTAGTAAAAATGTGGGTTATATTGTGTGGGCCAGTCGTTAATTTAAATATGTACGTTAACCTGAGAGCTATGTTTATATGAAAAATATAGTAGACGCGATTATTTATTTACTGACTCGTGAATAAATATTACGTTCTGGCTGAGATGATTATTTTATAAATTTGAAAATTGGCCAGAAAATATTAAGATAATTAATAATATTTTTATTTAGCTATTTTGTATAATGTTTAACTATTTTATACTCGTGTTTATTAAAACCGATACGAGAATAATAGAAATAAATGAATCAATTAAATTTTTCCGGAACGTTACTTGGGGAGCAAGCATCGTAACTTGGAGCCCAAGTCTTACTACTTGGTGCCCAAGCAAAGGGATTAATTAGAGAAAAATTAAGAAGTAATTAAGCAATAATTATGATTAGCAATTTAGTATAAAAACCCAGGTATGGAGCCAAACATTCCTTTTACCAAAAACCAGCGAAGGAAAGAATGTTGGACATGGAGAATTTTGATAGGAAAAAGGAGAGAAGCAGGAGAATGAAAGATTTGGGAGATTACAAGAATACACCAAAGGTACAAATTTTACTGAACTTTTAATTTAGTGGAGAGTTGTTTTCTTGAGGACCCACCTATGTTTGTATTAAATTAAATAATTATAGTATAGAATTCCCTATTCTCAAGCACATCAGTATGTTTTTATTTTGGGACAAGTATCAGATTCATAAACGTATATACATACAACTGGTTGGGGGTTTTTGCTTAAAATTAGGGTTCTATGTATAGATTTATCCAAATTGGAATTTAAATTGGTAGAAAAATGGTGGAAGAGAAGAAAGGTTTAAAGAGGAAGGTGTGTGTGTGACTCGGAAGGGGGCGGCGTCGTTGGTAACGCCGTCGAAGGGCGGCAACTCGCCGGCCATGGTGGCGGTGTTTGGTAGCAGCAGGCGAGAGAGAGAGGTTGTGCGTGAGTTGGTGGTTCGAGAGAGATCGAGATATCGAGATAGAGAGAGAGAGAGAGAGAGATGTTGGTCGGGGAAGATGCCGCCGGAGTCCTCTCCGGCCGGCAGTAGCAGAGTTTGGATGGAGAAGATGGAATGGAGAAGATGAGGGCAGTTTAGTAATTATAAATCGATTCTGATAAATAATCCGCTGGGCAATAATTTGATTTCGGATTATAAAATAAAATTCATATTTGGATTCCTTGCGAAAAAATAGATGGAATGGACTCTTGAATCATATGATTTGGATGAAAAATGAGGGAGCAATGCTTGGTCAAAGTTTGGCCATTGGTGTTGACTTCGGGGAGAGAGAAAATGAGATGGATGTATGGGAGAAGATGATGACGTGGCAGTTTGTGATTGGCTAGTATATTGAATATTAGTATTTAATTAATTTGAGGGGCTAAATGATGGAATTAGTAAAAGTGTAAAACATGAAAGTTTAAGTAAGTAATATTTCAGATTTAATGGTGAAACCTAATTTTGGGTTTGAGAGATATTAAATAAATTTATAATTAGGGTGATTTAATAAATAATAAATAATTAGTTTAATTGGTGGATTTAGTTAGTAATTGAGTAAAAAGGAGTTACTTATAAAAAAAAAAGTGAGATTTTTTGGATAATAATACGAGTCCGTATGGAATATTTTACTTAAATCAATAATAAGAGAAGAATAAATGAGAAACGATCTAAATGAGGAATTATAAGTAGATTTGACGAGATCGTCATTTTAAGATAAGATTCTAAATGTATTATTTTGTGACATAGAAGATTGATTAGCTGGAAGGCGAGCTTGATTATTCAACTTAAATTGGAACGTGGTGCGCTGTAAGTATATATTGTACCCTTCGCTGTGATATTTTGTGATGTTTTGGTGAACATTTGTTGATGATTTTTCTGATGAGAAATGAGTATTCTTGCATTGATACTTGATGAACTGATGATGATGCTTCCTTTTTGGAAGTAAAGCTAAACCGATTGTTTAGCTGGCCGGGATCCCAACTTGATGAATTGATGAACTTATCGTGCTTGAATACTCATACTCATACTCATACTCATCTTGATGTGTGAAACTGTTTGATGACTCTGATGAAATATTGATTTGGTTCACCAAGTTTTGTGAATAAAACTCAGTTGAAATGTACGTATATGCTTACCGAGCTTTATGAGCTCATCCCTTTTTATGTACTAATCTTACAGGGAAGAATTCTGGAGAAGGATATTCAGGCAAGGGTAAAAGTGTGATGAACCGAAGTGCTAGACTTGGTTGGATTTGAAATTAGAAGTTTAGTAGAAGTATTATGTAATCGAAAGAAATATTTGTGAACTTTTAGAAGAGTGATGTAAGACTCTGATGTAAGGTAAAATATGCCTTTAAATTATATTAAGTTTGAGATTACAAAGTTACATTTCAGTGTGTTCAGTAGAATGGCACCCCCGGGCCGGGTTGCTGAAGTCATCACGGGCCGGGGGCGTCACAGTTCCCCTGGCGGGGCCATTAGATTACAATAGAATCAACTGAATACAACCTCATATGCAACCATATATATATATATATATATATATATATATATATATATATATATATATATATATATATATATATATATCGACTCCAACGATGAGGTCGAAAATGACATTTGAAATCTGAAACTTGAAATCAGGATTTGTAGTTGCATATGCAACCACAGTATTTTTGAAAATATTTTAGAGAAGGTAGTGTTTTTGAAAATAAGATTGGATAAGGTAGTATTTTTGGAAATAAAATTGAAAACGTAGTTATGAATAAAAAAAAGCCCTAATTTTAATTAATATATTTTAATGTATGTTATTATTTTTTTGATAAGAATTAATGTAATATTATGAATTATGAACAATGATATAATTAAATATGAAATTAAAATAAATATAATAAAATTAATAGAATTGTAAAAGTACTCATGTTGTTAAATTTATTATAATAAAAAAAGTACAAATTACATATGAGTTGATTTTTAGATTATAATTGAGGTTACATGTATTCTTGCACCGTATTTAAAAATAAAAATCATATATTTTTGAAAAAAAATCAAATATATAATAATAGAATCTGATGGGAAAATATTCATGAAGAAGAATAAAATACTCTCTCTCAAGTTTCTTGGATTTCATCTTCAATTTAAATTATAAATATTATTATGAATGTAGTAAGTAAGGTGTCAAATTTTTGAACTTCTATATAGTAAAATTAAAAATCTTATTTCATTTTTCATCTTTATTTGTATAATCAAATACGATATGAGTTTAATTGGTCTTGTACATTTAGCTTTTAGTTTTACCATTTTCTTTCAACTCAACGTTAATATCATATGCTATATTTGGCACCAAACATTGATATCATATGTTATATTTGGATTTGTACCACTCTTTATCTTATATTAAGAGATACCTCCAGCTAGTTTTACCAAGAAGACAGACAAAATTGACACAAAATTGACACGCAACAAGATGTATGGATTTTACTAACACTTCGAGGAGCTTTAAACAATATTTCAAGAATAATTATATTTCTATATTAAAGTACTATTATCTTGGACGCACAAATGTCACCATTTCCTAGTACATATCAGTGTATCACAAGATACTCCTCAACTCGTTCATTTGAAAATGATAAAGATTGATATCAAACTTTTTTAAACTCTTCCTCAGAAATTTCCGATATTCAGGATAGGAAAATGTTAGGTAAAAAATTGTTTCCAACTTTTTTTTAAAAAAATCAAATTTCTAGTTATCAATATTTAATTAGTTCTGCTCACATGGTTAGTAATGAAATCTCGTATATGCACATAAATCATCAAATTAAAATAATTAAATAGATTTGGAATATCCAAGAAGAAAAATGTGGTAATAGATTTGGAATATCCAACACAACTCCTCAAGCTAATTTTCATTTTCACGATGTCAATTCAACCCAACTCTTTATACTCAAAAGATTATTATTTCATCCGTCCCTTATTAATTGTCAATTTGGTTTTCAAAACTCAAATTGACCACCTTTTGATCGATAGAAGATTTAGAGTTATTCTTTTATCGTTTCTGAAAATGAAAATTCTAATTTATGACAATATATACTCTTATGATGATATAATTATTTTATATTTTATCAACTATATATATTTCAGTTTGTTAAAGCCTTTCAGGAAAACAAACTATACATTTCAGTTAAATTTTGATCTACTTGAACGTTTAAAAATCAAACATGATATGTAATATTCTTTCTGTTCAGCTGTACCTCTCATTTTTTTACAGAATTAGAGACTTAGAGACGGAAGGAACATATATGCACGGAATTCTATTTTGAATTTCTCACTGTCCTAGCAATTTGTTCTCTTCCGATTTCGTGCAACAGCACAACAATAAATAAAAACGCATATAAAACCCAACCGGCTAGCCCCGAAAATGGCATGTGAAGTCACTACAAACAGTAGCGGACACGAAATAGAAGGTTTGGTATTGTAGGTCACATACACATGGCGAAAACTGAGAGTTACTGGACACGGACAGCTCTTCTCCTCCTGCCCTAGCTAGAACTCATCAGACAAATGAGTGAAGTGTTTAGACAATTAGGTGTCTTTCATAACCACATGCCTAACAACAAATAAACGTAGTCCTTTTTAGAGAGCGAGCAATACGAACAAGTACTGAGCTCGAGTCGAAACCCGACCCGAACCCGAAACCCGATTTACTGAGATAGAAATCAGAAAGTGATCCGAAAATCACCTGATCAATCCGAAATGGATCCGAAATGACCTGAAATTAGAGTTTCATTTCTAATAACTTCAATTTTCGGTTTTATTCAATTTTAAGTTATTTTAGCTTATCTGTCGAAAAAAAAAATATTTTAGCTTAACCCGAAATCGACCCGATTGCTGATACGAACACGACCAGTTATCCGAAATTGTCACCCCTACGATCGACTCTTCTGCATTGTTCTTAAAAGTAAAAGTAAATCCATGTATAGTGATTGTACGAACCAATTAAATTTCCAATTATTTAATTAATTTTCTTTTTTTGTAATAAAACTAGTGATTCATCAAATCAAAATTTAATACTACAAACATCTGGCATGTATTTCCAACACTTAATTTATTTCTTCAAACATTTGTTATTTCATAATCATTTCAAGTGACTACTACTAATACTTGGGGTCGCTAATAAATGTGCTCTCGCCACTTCAGTAGACATAATAACAAAGAAACATGTGTTGCCAGTATTCAATTAATTTAATTATTGAGAGCGTGTGTATGTGTCCATCCCGTATTGGATTCAAATCATCTCGTACGTACTTAATAATTAATCGTAATTAAATTTGCAAATTATTCCATATATTAAATAACAATAAGATATTTATTTTCTATGATAATTTGACAAACTAACTGGAGCGTAAAGTAACAGCTAGCAGATGTGCATGCAGTTTCGATAAGTGGGTTCCAGTGAAAAGTTGGATGCAACGATGTAACGAAGGCTGCTAAACTCCATGTGCCATGTCGTCGAATATTGAATAATTTAGTTAGCCGTTGTTTAATTCGTTTTTGAAGATGGGTATTAATTAAAAAATTATACAGTATATATAAAAATAATTGAGCTGAAAAAATATATAATATTAAACATATCACTACGCTAATTAATCAAGTACTTCTGAAAATACAATTAAAAGATTTGTTAAAATTGATATATATATATATATATATATATATATATATATATATATATATATATATATATATATATATATATATATATAGACACACACACACATGTATCAGATTCATCATAATTATTTTAAAATATCCATCGTAATTTACCATATCATAAAAATCTTTATCACCGAAGTAAATTCGTGAAAATCAGACTCATCTAACGTCTTTGACCGAGAATAATTAAAACACGCCGAGCTTTTACAAGACATGTATAAACAAAACTAAAATAAATTAGGATAAAACACATATAAATTTATTTTCAAATTACACAATATAATCTAGAAAAATAGAAATCCTTATCTGAATAGAATTCTTAGTTGGAAAGCAGTACTACTAAAAATCAAAGAAAATAAATGATTTGAGATTTTTCTTGTCGGTGAAAATCGATTAAAATCCCGACAACGGCTAGCATAGAAATAAAGGATGAGTTTTATTTTAGGATTTCTATAAAAAAAATTATTCGAACTTTATAAATCGAGAAAATAAGAGTACATTTCTTTCTTTCGTTCCTGCATGCTGCAGCTTCGGCTAGGTCTGTCATTATTATTCTCTTTGACTGCTTAAATTACATATGATGATTTATACTATTTCTATCATATGAACCTAATATCTTTCACATGTCTTGTCTATCTCCCAAGTCCCAAACCCTTTTTTACTTTTATAAATTTACCTTTCGGCTTATGATTCACTTGCCCACGTTAGGCCAGAAGTAAAAAGAGAAAAGGTAACACCATGTTATTTCTATAAAATAAATATAATATTTATAAACAAATTAAATATAACATAAAATCTTAATCAAAATTATCAGTCTCTTAAGTATTCAATTAACTATTTTAATACTCTTTTTAAAATTTTTAAATTAAATATGCCTTGATTTCTGTAATTACTAAAATTATTTTAAAATTTCCCTACTAATTTCTTTTTTATCTAATCAACTTTTATTACATATCTTCACCAATTAAGTTTTATTCTTACTTTTCACACCTCTGCGTATCAATAGGAAATACGTATAACTACTGGAACTGGTAACATGTAAGATCTGTGAGGGGGAAATTAAATATTTGATACATTGCATCTTATAAAAATATACATATTCCTTAGTAAATTTAATTAAATAATGAACACTATAATATTGCAGGAATTCGTTGATTGGCCAAAGTTAATATGGGAATGCTAAATCAATCATGAAGTGCTAGGGTTTTTGATTCCTCCATTGGGCTGAGTAGCTGTACTGCCTTGAACACTGTTTCTTAATTCCTCACCTGTGAGTCCTGTTTGCTTAAATTAATAAGCACACACACCAATTTAAATAAAATAATATTATATTATATTTTAGGAATATAATATATGAATAAGTGTGTGTATAGATCTCCATGCATCAGTCAATGAACCTTTCTCATTATCTTGCTGTTTCCCATTTTTATAATTATCTCTTGTTTCCTTGTACCCAGCAGGAAGCCTTTTTCAAAAGTACTCCTATTTTTCATTTACTTTCAAAAAAAATTGTAGTGTACAGTAGAATGCGTGATAGTTTCGCTTGATTTAAATGGTGTGATCTGTCAAAAAGTTAAAAGATGCCTGAAGTAATGAAATGTAATAAAATCATAAAATATCATAAAATTATAAATAATTTGTGATAATAATAAAATATTATAAATTATCTTTTAAAGTGATTATATATGATTCTGAACAGGAACAGATGTCCTATAGAATGTGCAAATTAACGGGCTAATTTAAATGATTTATCATATTTTTGTTATTATTCACAATTTCAAGAGATTTATTCTTTTCTGGTTAATGTTAGCTAATCGAATAAACTAATATGTCATTTTCCACTGATTTAGTTTTTTGACTATTTAGATGTCAAAAATTCGAAGTCCAAATTTACAGTGTGAAAAAACAAAAAAGAAGAAAAATACCAAATGCACACAAATTTTCTCTAAAATCTCCTAAATTTCACCGTGTCACTTCTGATTGATAAAATATCGAGCTATCTATTAAATAGACATGAATCTCTTATATCAACCTCACCAATATAATTTATACCAAATTAACACATCAACTAGTTAAAAATAATTTTGAGAATAATAATTTCACCAATTTCACTAAATATTCAACCTAACACCAATTCCTAACTAAATGATTACAATTATAATTACTTTTCAGTTTTCACATTGAAAGTGTAGATCAGTCCGAGAGAAGCACATGTGCTGTGAAACACAAACATGAAACATGAACTGCGTAATTGTTAGAATCTTGCAAAAATCAATAATTGTATTAAACAATTTAATTGGCCAATCGGCTAATAATCACATGACAAACTTATCCAGCTATACATATATATAAATTATTATTCCACATGATACAGTAATGACATTCGATTAACAGACCAGTCCTTCACGTGAAATTCGATCCCCTGAATCAATTTCATAAATTATATAATTTTATTATATTTTTAATATACATGGAGATCATAAAGACTTGACCATACCAGATGAATACAGATAAAGGCAATCTATGAAAGGAGCTACGTCACTTTAAGCAAATAAATAAGCATATTATTAAATTATAGAAAGTACATTATAAAAAGTGTACTCTTATTTTAAATAATATAAAAACAAATAAGTAAATTACTTTTGAGCCGAAAGTGATCCCATGTATGGAGGAAACAGAGATATATGAATTACTCCTACTAGTAATTCATGAAAAGAAAAATATTCGTACACTCGAGCTCTAAAAAGGTTGACTCGTTTTTATAAGAATTAATATAAAATAGTACAGCGTAAAGTCAGGGACGACCTCACTGATATAAATTTTGATATAAATGAAAGTTTGTGTCCGAAATTATTGGAAATGTTATCTTGTCAATTTTATGACAAGAAAAAACAAGACAAATGTAATATATTTAACTACATAACAACTTCTTTATACATATATTTTTTTAGTAAAATTATTTTATGAGTATAATGTATTTTTTTTATGACAAAAAAATACGGTTATTATTTGACAAAAAAAATACATGTTTCTTGTATTGTAATTAAATTTTAAAATACATTCCATTTGTCTAAATTCAAGATTAACAATATTGTGTACAGAGTATTGGCTTTGAATAGAGTTGCATAAAGCTTGGTCCAGGCTTTGTCTAAATTTTGAATTTCCGATCTAGATATTTATGAATATAGCTAATTGCCTGTTTTAGAGAAATATTACTGTATCTCTCAAAAAAAGAAAAGAAAAATATTACTGTAAATAATAACATCGCCAAACCATTTTTCCTGTCTACGAAAATTCGATCGTTAAAAATTCGAAAATATGACGTACCTTGTGTCATGATATCGAGAGCAAGTGACATGAAGAACCTAGAAGAATATAATCCTCAGTCGTATATATGCGTTTACCGACAAATGCTAAACATCAAATTTCACATATATAATTTATTCTGATAAAATAAATCAACTACTATTTATTAATAATAGTACTAGAATCATCCTATACAAAATGCCAACTATAAAAAATTTAAAATATAACAAATTTAACGTTTAACATGTGTTCAGAGACACGAAAGCCAAATCCTGCTGTCATTGCATACAGAAATTAAAGTTGCTGCGAATCGGGTACGATTGCGGCACTAGGCAGTCTAGAAAGAAGAGGAATGAGAGAGACTTGAGCAAATCTCCTTCGCAACATATACAAAATACAAGGGGGTTCTGGTTTTTCTCGAGAACTTTCTTATATAATGTTCTCACAGGTAAGATTTTTGTGAAACAATTTGTCTTTTTTATTTAACGAGAGAAGGGTACCGATAAATCATACTCATGATTTAGGGCGTAATTTCTACCTTTCTAAAAATTTAAGGAGTAAATGACAAAGTGGTGGTTATAGTTTTCCGAATTTTACAAAATGGTGTCTGGACTTCAAAAATTACATAATGGTGGCCGGAGTTTACTTCCGTCTTTTAATAAGGTGGCGGCCGTGAACTTCTGTTAATTTTCCTCTGTTAACTCCAAAAAATAAAAGAATAAACGACAAAATGGTGGAGATCCAGCCAACATTTCGTGGAATTTGAAAAACTACCGCCACTACTTTGTCGTCTACTCTTTTATTTCTTGGATTTAACGGAGGAAAATTAACGGAGGTTCACGGTGGCTATCTTTTTAAAAGGTAGAAGTAAACTCCGGCCACCATTACGTAGTTTTTAAAGTTCAGCCACAATCTTGCAAAATTTGAAAAATTACGACAATCATTTTGTCATTTACTCAAATTCAAGGTAATTCTAGAGTGTGTCTGGGACTTAGGGTACAGTGTTTATATTAGAAAATTGTTCATTAGAGTCAATTATTTATAATCTATTTATCAAAAATTATTTATGAGAGTGGTGTTAGAGTTCTGAATCAGGTCTCAACAAAATTTTCAAATAATGCGACGTATGTAATATATAAGTACGAGCGATTTTAATCTGTGGTGATGTTAGATATGTTTAAAAGTATCTAATTTTGTTTGATTAGTTTTGTAGATCAAGTCGAGTTATGTATCCATTTTTTCCCCGTTTTTCTGACATGTTTTATCTTAGCCGGATTTGTGATGGTTGACCGGAATATCGATTTGAAATTAGGTCTGTTATAGATTCTCGATATAGATTTTCGATAGGTGTTCTTGATTGTATGTGTTTGTTAAGTGTGTGATTTGATCTTCTAGATTAATCTTTTTAGTTTTTTAACATGTTTTTAGGTGCATGTAATATTGTTGAGTGTTTCGATATCAATTTATTTTGAATTATGGCGTTGCTTTTATATATTATATTTGTTTGTATATTTATGTGCAAATTTTTTAAAATGCAAGTATTCAATTTTTTCGGTTAATTTTGGAAAGGAATATATCTTGATAAATATTCTTTATGAATATTTAATAACATTTATGATGGTCTTTATTTATCTTTTTAAGGTTTAAATTTTAAATTTTATAAATTCATAATTTATCATGATTGTTTGATTTTTAAGCAATAATTTAATTTTAATTTGGACTGACTTTAATTACGGGATCTCTCTTATTGGCTGTTCATTATTTATCTTTATTAGTTTTAATTGTATTAGTTACGTTTTAAATTGTGATTGTTTGAATATTTGGTACCATTTATGGGGGTCATTATTGATGACATTTTATGCCTTTAATGGCTTTTAGTGCCTTTTTATGGCTTATTTAACCATTTTGATGGTCATTGCATTTAATATATTTAATTACGTGTTTAAACTCAATTTTTATTCTTCAGTTAAATTATTAAATTTTAATGTGTCTAACCAAAGGATTTTCCTTTTGTTAGATATTTATTAATAATTCTACATATTATATTTATATATATATAAATATATATATATATATATATATATATATATATATATATATTTCCTCTCTATTTTTTTATATATAAACTCTTTTGTTTTTGTTTTTATTAGATTTTATTGTATATTAATTTATATTTTGTTTGATTGTTTTTTCTCAGGATACTGTGGAAGCGAGCTGTATTCTTTTCTCATTCATTTAAGCTTTATTGTCTAAACGTCCGGAGTTATGCTTACATGGCTTTCGGTTAGATGATAAACTTTCTTGAAACAAAGAAATCCCGGTTGCGGTTTATTGTATTTTGATACAATTCATCTACGATTATGTAGACTATACAAAAAAAAAAAATACTATACTATTATATGACATTTTGATATAAATCTGAGACTTTTCTTGGAACATAACATATATTTTCGTGTATATATACAAGATTGAACAAAATATCTTATACATTTATACTATCAACGTTTACTTTAATTTATTTGTAAAAAAACATAAATTAAAATCATATCTCAAACCTTCAAAATATGCACCCTCAAATTATGGATTAAAAAAATAAAATATTCAGAATATGGATCTTATACACGGTTGTAATCAAAACTAATCAATAAGCTATTTATTCATGATTAATTGAAGATTTATCGGGATTTTTTTTTTTATAAAATCGAGGATTTTATTAAATCGTACTATAATCGACAAACAGATAACACACCTTTTGAGAATTAATTAGAATTTTTTTAATAAATCATTAATTTTATAAACATGCTTAAAATCACATTATCAATTGTTATTTATAATTTCGGAAAAAAATTAAGAGACCCGACATCTTTTTTTTAATTAATGTAGAAATCTACTTCCGCTATTTTTAGTTGCACGCTGGGTAAATTCACGAGGACGCAACACCTTGCATCAAGTTGCTCAACTCTCAATCTAATGTAATTGTATTTGCCATATTGGCACATAACAAAATAATTATAGATTTTATTTAAGGAATATATGATGCGAGCCATAATGGAGAATTGAAGGAGGGAGGGTCTTTAGTTCTGTATCCCACTATGCTCGGGAAGCGTAGCCAGGGTAAAGTACTGCCAAAAACAATGGGCTTCACATCGCCTACATTCTCATTTCACATGCCAATATGCCATGACGCCACTTCCTCTGTCTATTTATTTTTTTATTATTATTATCATACGCATCTGTACAAATTAAAGCTACTGTATCTCATGTGCTGATTCTGAAAAATGAGCTGCTTAAATTATTTGGTGTTGGTGCCAGGCCCGCCCGGCCCAGAGGGAGGGCAACCAGGGCGACCGCCCAGGGCCCAAAAAATTTAGGGGCCCAAAAATTTTATAATTTATGTATTGTTATATATCAGTCATGTAAGCCTATTCTATCCTAAGTGATTACGTCCTATTCTATCCTAAGTGACTACGTCTGTACCTAAACTAATGGTACTATCAATTATGCACTAACAGATAAATGTCATCAAACATTTGTTTAATCTTCTTTTTTTACATCCTGTACACTTTATCGTGAAACTTGATTATTTTATAGTTATTTTCTTACGGAAGTTGACTAAAATTTGAGTTTACATTGCTACAAGGTCATATTTTATCAAATTTAGTGAAGTAAAAAAAATAGGGTCCATTTTCTTCTTTCGCCCCTGGGCCCTCAAAAGGTATGGAACGGCCCTGGTTGGTGCATGACTCAAATTTTGGTAATCTAAGTTTTCCCTCCACGCAAAGTACCTTGATCAGATTTGTAGCACCCAGTCACCACTGTCCAGCGTCCGGTACCCAGCAGAAAAATTTACGAAACGTCTGGTTTACGGTTAATGAGGCTGATTAACAGAAATTAAAATCTCAAATTCATCTAGTGATATGTATGATTAATATTTTGTTACATTAAATGAGAATCTCAATTTCATTTAGAGAATAACCCATTTATATTTCTCAATAAAAAAACTCATTTATTACTCTTTTTTGGATACCAATTTTCATATCCCTCATTCTCATAGGCTTTATTCTCATTTTTATATCATCCAGATTCCAGACACCTCTTTAGCACATCCACGGATGCAATAAAATAAGTAGTATAGTAGAAACTCTTTAAATTAATACTCGGTAAATTAATAAACTCTCTAAAATAATAAAATTGTCCGGTTCCGACTTGGGCCAATGTAAATAATTGAAAAACTCGATAAAATAATAAGATAATAATTTTTCGGGAGATCCCTTTATAATTTTCGGTCCCAATAAAATCATAAATTAATAATTCATAAAAAATGAAGAAAAATATATTACACTCTATTGAAATATGATTCAATAGTTGTCTATTTTTCTTTAAAGATCAAATCTATTTGGAGCTCATCTCTAACTTTTCTTATTGCATTCAATAACTCAGGTGTTGTATTTTTGTATTGTATGAGAAGCCATGTTGTCATGTATGATTTGAATATTCTAACACATTCATGTAATTTATATATGTCAAACTTGCTTAAGAATACGGTACACCGAACACATTTATTCCTCTTTTTACATTTATTGTACAGTACTTAAAAGTCATTATTGATTTCCAGTACATATGAACACAGTAGTTATTAATTTACTTTGAGTCCCGAGGTTCGCTGCAATGTAATTCTAAGAGGTTTAGACTAATTTGCCTTTTTGTTTGCCAGGTAAAGTATAATCGGTTAAAAACTCTTTAAATTAATAATTATTAATTTATCGATAAATTAATAACTCTCTAAATTAATAAATTTCTCCGGTCCCGACATTATTAATTTATAGAGTTTTTACTGTATTTCCTCTGTCCCATCCAATATATATCTTCATAAAATTATCACAAACTACATGATACATATAAAGAACTATAATATTATACTACAAAAAATTATCAATTATACAAATAACACATCCTCCGGAAAAATTCCTTGCAACTTTTGGTGCCCTGGCCTTTTGGTCATGAATCACGAGACTAATATGCGCATAGATACCGAAATTTAATACGATTTAACAAACCTAAAATTGGCCCATCTGTAAGCAAACTCAGGCCATTTAAGGCCGGATAAGTCCAGATATTAAGCCCATTAAGTTCGGTTAGCCCAGACTATCATGATAAACCTTTCTAGTATCTTTTGTGGTTTGAGTCTGAACAGGCCTGGCCGAAACTATTTTTAAGTACAAAATTATTCAGAAGCCCAAAGGCCAATCTAGGCAATTTTATTTGATACATTGAAAATGTTACATAGCATACGTTTTTATAAAAAGTTTCGATTTATTAAAAAGTTTTGATTAATATTTCAATTTTTTATAGTGATTTATTGATTATAATCCAATTTATCTAAAAAATTCTGATTTAAAAATTCTCCTATAAATCCTAAATCAACCGACTAACTCTGATTACCGATTTCTACGATCAATGATTGTATACACTATAAATGGACTAAGATGTGTTCTTTTCAAATCAGGTTACAACGAGAGAGGTATGTGAAGAACAAGTGACGAATTAGCTTTGTATTCAATACTTCGAAGTTAATTGTTTAAAAACTGTAAATGACTAGTGCTACTATAATATTTGTGATTGTTGTGTGACATAAAAGCAGGGACACTGATTATCTGTATATGGTTTGATTTTACCTGGATCACTTGATATCTCAGCCTTGGTGTCCTCCAAGCGGGAACGAGTGAAGCTGTCCGAGCATGACCTAACTAGCTATCTTTGTTGTGTTAAAAACTTCTTGCAAAAGCTTAAAAATCGAATTTCTTAAGGATCCAAAGCTAGCTGGATAGATCATGCTGGCAGCTTCACTTATTACCTTGTGGACTCTCTCAATTTCGAAAGGGTTAGCTTAGTTATATTATAAATATGTAGAGACCGAAATGTATAAGCCAGATGCAACTGAGCTAACATCAACACAGTCGAAGAAGAAATAATCTTGAAGATGGCGATTGAAAGAATGATCAAGAAATAATAAATATGAAGAAGGAAATATCGGAATAGGAAGAAACGAAGGAAATGTGTATAACAATATGAAGAGAAGGGGTTACAATGGAATGAAGAAGACATGTAAAAAAGCTCTCATATATGTGAGATTAAGGGGCCGTTTGGGTGAGGTTAAAATAAGTGCTTCTTGCTTAAAATCAAAAGCGGAGTAGAAGTTAGAAGCAAGTTAAGACTTAAAAGTAATTAAAGTGTTTGAGGAAATAAGCAGAAACCCTGAAACAAAAGCTAGCATTCCTAGCTTTTTATAAGCGCTTCTTGACTTTTTACACAAACGGTACAAATAAGTGTTTCTAACTTATAAATCAGAAGCCCGGAAAATGGAAGATATATATACACCGATGCTGCTAAATTGCCAGACCGCCAAATTTTGGAAGTCGGCGGGGATTGAAAATTAAATTAAATATTTACCAAATTTTATTGTAACTAAATATGATGACTTCTAAAAATTATATATTGATTTTCTGACCCTCGCATGGAGTTGTGTTGATTCTTTGGTTTAGCCCAACACCTCATTCTGTGACTTTATCACGAGTCACGTTAATAGACATTACTCACGTCCCATTTAATTCTACATGTTCATTTGACACACATTTTAATATTCTTATAAAATATAATTTTATAATTTATATTTAAAATTTTCATCTACTTGTAAAGAAGAAATTAATGTGACTAATTAAGCGAAAGAAAGAAGTTAATTAAAGAGCTGTTTGGGTGAGTTTAAAATAAATATTTTTTGCTTAAACAAAAAGTGAAGTAAAATTTAGAAACAAGTTAAGACGTACAAGTGAATATTAAAGTGTTTGAAAAAGAAATAAAAACCATAAAACAAAAGTTATTATTTTCAACTTTTTACAAATACTTTTGATTATAAACCCAGAAGTCAGGTTTTTAAACTCGGCCAAACACCACGTACACTGTCATGCGCATGCAACTACGGAAGAGAGGGAAAGCAAATTAAACAGAGAAGAGAGGACAATAATTAATTACTTGATTAAAGCTATTTACAGGTGGTAGAAAATTAGGGCGGCCTGGCATGCAGGACCTTTCAGACACTCATGGAGTGCTTCCATGTGGCACGTACATTCACAATTCATTAAGCCACAGTTCGTGTTTTGTTCGCATGTCAAGTCTTTGTGAGGAGCTCGGCTATATGGACTTATTTTTTCCACATCAATCACCACATGTTCTTCTATATACTTATAAGTCATAACACAGTGGCACCCAATAAGACCTGTGTTGAGCGAGGCAAGGTTTGATTTTCAATCAGCAATTCACATGGAGCATTAAAATCTGCATCAACGTGTTTAATTTCTGAAATTTTCACCGTTCATTTGCATATATTATTGGGCCTGCCATCTTTCAAAATTTCAAATGGTGTTGGTTTAGCAAGGTTTTAATGGGCTTATTAGTTGAATAAGCCTAAAGGAAAATGCACAGTTTGCTAAATTCATAAGCCCATAAAAGATCACGGGGAAGAAATTATCCTAATGGATCAATTCATCCTGAAAAAACTTATCATCCTTATTGGCTCTTGTTTTGAGAGTTTGAAGAAAAGAATAAGATCATTAAATGACTAAGAATTTTACGACAAAAGTAAGTCCGTGTAACAAAAATCATGACATAAGCTGGGAATTTTCACCACATTCCTAATATTTGAAACAGCTTCCCTACTCATTCATAATAGGGACATAATCGGGATATATTTTAGATGCGTGAATTTTCATTATTGAATTAATTTTTTTTAAAAATTCATTGCCGAACCTCTATAACTCCTAACATATCTGCATAACATTTTATATAACAAATAACCTTCTTATAATAATAATAATTTTTTAATTCCCATACGGCCAGTAGTAATACTCCTGTAAAAATTAAAAATAGACTCTTCAGAGTAACTTTTTTTCTGTCAAAGGAAGATATTAGTGAATGTTCTACTGTTAATTGATCTGTGTGAGAATATACCAAAGTCACCACTTTATTCAAGTAAAGGGGTAATCCGCGCGCACAAGGAGGAGATAGAAAAGAGGGAATCGCATGCAGCAGAATATGCAACTATGTACAAAAAGGAACCACAAGAGATGAATAACTCAGGTATATCATTGCCATTGTACAAGGAAAAGTAGCTGGGAGTAACAGAAAGAAAAATGAGATTCTTTGAATAATAAAGATGATTACTACAGTTCTGTTGTAAAGAGATAAAAGCATAGGAATAGAAGATGATTCTTTTGGTTTGTCTGAAGATTAGAGGGGCCTGGTGTACCTCTCTTTAGTATGAAAATAATTGTTTTATACCGAATTTCGAAAAATGGCAAAGTTTTTTTTTTTTTTTTTTACAAATACAAGAAAATTTCATTAACTTGAATAATATACAGCCCGGACAAACCCCCAGCTGCCGATACAACCAGATTGTAAAACAAATAACATACTAAAAATAATTAGATGATTTGTTTTCTGATCGTTTAACACATAGAATTTAAAAATTCTTGAAGCTAAAAACGAAATCAAAGAAATGGCAAAGTTTTTAAATTCACATATTAATGATCAATTTTAATTTGTGAGTTTAAAAATAACGGTATTCACTAAGTTTTCGTAATTTTTTCTAAATATATGATCAGATTATATTTTTACCTTTTAAATGGTATATTGTATATTGATGGTTTTTAACTTGCAAAATACTAATGCAAACACACGCATGTGTTACTTTCTGAAAGCTAGGTAGCTAGGAGATACTCGTATACCATAATACCTGGTCCTTCTTTTCGAATTATATGAATTCCTAGGACCACACAGCAACTTAAGCTGAATCTATACTTTGTTGGCTTTGCTAATTAATTAAGTAGAGAGTGTTTCCATACTTTCAACAAATAAATTGAGAAATAGCGATGCCTCCAAGCGAGTTTGATCAGTAATGATCACTGTTAAAATTTATTACTCGTTCTTTCAAAATCTGAAATTATTCGAAAAATGTGTATTTTGGCCGAGAGCGGATTTCCGATTGGGTGTTAATTAATCTTTGGAGTGATAGTTTACCATAATATCTGAATTAATGAATAAAGACTTTAAACGTGATTACTGAGAGTAAAATCACCAGAGACCTTTATATGATCGACCTCTAATATAATGTTGATTGAGGTACTAATTCTTTTAATAGTAGTAGGAGCAGCAGGAAGCCAGAAAGACTTTATATCGGAAAGTTTGATGCTCATATTGTACATGTGTATATCGGACGAAGCCAGCAAATATATGTGGGCAAATATTTTTTCCGTCAATATAAATATTCAATGTAGCAAATATACCGAAAATATTAGTATAACAGTGTTATAATAAAACTCTACGTCTCAAATAAAACCCATCAATAATAGAGTCTCCCTCATTATAAAACTTGACATAAATATTAATTATCATGATTTTCTTTATTAGAAACATAATGAAAACTAACTCAAAATATTTTACGAGACCAATATTTATATAAATATAAAGATTAAAATATAATGTTTTCAAAAATTATAATTTTCTAAAACATTATAATATACATATATGATATATACATATATTAATGTAGTGACAACCCTGAAAGGAAGAAGGATTCCAACTCTGAAGAGTGTACTTTGTTCATCGATCGCATGCCAATTGCCAGCCAAAGGCTGTTCTAAAGAGCTTGCACAGAATTTAATAAAGAGCAAGGGAATTAAGAAAAGAAAGCCGATACCATTTTGGAATTCCAACTCCCGAAGTTTATGTAGGGCATTTCTTTCGTAATCGTTGACATTTTTTTACCCTCTTTTCTTATTTTTTGCTTCTTTCTGTTGTAATTCCTTTTTCTGTCTGTCTTATTTCTTTTCGATTCGGACCACCACAAACACTCGGAGAAAAGAGACGAGGTGCAACTTCAAATGCCCGCGTGCTTTGTTTCGAAAAGAGAGGGGCTCTTTATTTGTTGTTACTAGAGAGAAGCTTCGGCTCAAGTTCTACGTGCGAGGGCTGTTTTGATAGATTTCTTTTATTGTCAAGATCGGGCATGTATACTCTCTCCTTCCCGTCTAGGTCTTTTATATTATACGATGGGATTGACACACATTTTTAATCTCCTACAAAATCCAGTTTCACAAATATTTTTTTTTTGAATTGAATATATGTCTCCTCCAAATTAATAATTCGATGATTATAATTTACATTAATTTCTAGCAATCTGGCTAGCACAAGTTTTGTGTTCGTGGTGAGGTTCGATAATTATGTCACAGTTCCAAAATAAGAGTCGTTTTGAATTTTTCATATAATTTGAGAAAAAAAAGATTTATCTATAAATTTTATTTTTCAAAATTTTTTGAACAAAAATTTACTCATAACATTTAGAATTTTATTCAGGAAAAAATTGAAAAATAAAATATATAAATATATATATTTTTACATCTAAAGTTACATGTAAAAAGTCAAAATCAGGATTATGGGCGAATATCATGTTTTAGGTATATCGTGCAATCATGATAAATTAAATACTTAGTACATATTCCGCCATAATTATTACCAAAACTTGAAATTTCTCAACCAACAGGGAGGTGTTCAGGCAGTCTTACAAATGCAAATATAAATAAAAACTTCTGTAATCTCGAACAAGCTCAAGTGCTCACCGAAAACCTAATAATTTCCCCAAGTTTCGGATCCGGGTCGGCGCTCGGCTCCAAACCCGAGATGAGTCCTCATCCGCGAGTGATCATGTTGATAGGGTGGCAACTCTATGCCCCTCGTAAACGATACCAAGTTCCTCCCATTCACATTCACATTAACGTTCACATCAACATTTCGGCTATTCCCCGATCCAGTCAGCCCTAGAAAATCCCTTGTCATGCCATGCTCACTCTTGTGCTGCCACGTGGCATAATTATCCGCGTAGTCCGGGGCGATTGGGGAGCCTACATGGCCCACATTGCGGCTCATGGTGGCTGGCTTTGGTCCCATCGTCGCGGCCTTCTGGAGGAGCGCGGTGGCCGAGAGATGGGCTGATGAGGTGGCAAGTCCTTGTGGGAGGCTCCGAAAAGGAGATGACGTCATCATCGAGTTCGTGTAAGCTGGCGGCGTAGTAATGTCTTGGTAGAATGTGGATAGCGGTGAAGAATTAATGTGACTGATCTCGTTTGTTTCACGCTTGATCATATTATTGAGCCCGTAATTAGGGCTGAGATTAGGGTTTCGAGTCAGTAGGTCGTCACAAGGGCTTAGTGAGAACCGGAACTGTGGATCATTTTCGACGTTTTTTTGTTTATGCTCTTCGGGCAATTTGGTGCTGAAGAAATTAGGGTTAGAGAGAATCGAGAAAGGGTGGTGCTGCTGCGGCTGATCTGGCAGAGGAGGAGGAGGAGTTGCGAGCAATGGTGATGTGGTCGATGATGACATTAGTATAGGGACATTATTTGCTGCAGAGAGTCTGGCGGTTTCTTCAGCTAAGGCATCACAGAATGCTCGATGAGTGACGAAGCTATCTTTCCTGTGATGTATGTGAAAAAAGCTGATCAGATTAAAAATGTGCATTCATCTAGCTAGCTTGAAAATTAGCAACACAGAAGTTGAGACTAATTAACGTTAGTATAGACGGTTTTGTAGCACGCAACTGTACATGTGATGAAATACGGAATTACGGATCATATATATGTCAAATAATTATTATAGACCAACATAATTATGTATACCTAGCTTAACTAGCTAGGTACTAGCTAGTTATGTGACCTTATGTCTAACACATTTGTAGAATTATTATGTATTCTAACTAAATTATCATCGGGTAAAGTATTTAGAAAAAATTATATTATATATAGAGAGAGGGGGATAAGTGAGTACTTCCCTTAGTTTTTCAGAATTTAGATTATTAATATTCATGTAATATAAGTGCACACCTACAGAAATCTAAAAACAGAAGTGCTACATGTATAAAATCGAGTATAAAATTTTGTACAAAGTGATATAATAATTGAGTTGAGTTTTATAGTTGATGTTATTTAAATGGATACATGGTTTCATTTCAATCAAAAATTAACGCATGCTATTTTGTGAAAAAATTTGTATCCAATTTTGTGTCCGAAGCATTTTTCATCTAAAAAAACGTATAAAAAACATAGCACATGAACCCTTCATTTAAGATCTGTGAAAACAACATAGTATTAAAGATATCATGACTATAATGAAGTCTCAACGAACCAAGATTTTGTTGTCGGTAAAATCCCAAGTAAACAAGAAACCATAAAACATACCTGGAGAAAAGAGTCCCACAATCACACATGTACTCTCTGGTTCCACATGTTTTAGTGTGAGCTTTCCAATCCGATTGAACTGCGTAAATCTTTGAGCACTTCTCGCACTTCCATTTCTTCTCCCCGTGTTTCCTGCTGAAGTGTTTCTTGATCCCTGTAAGATCTCCGAGAGCTCTTGACGGATTGTGATGCACACATGAAGGCTCGGGGCAAACATAAGCTTTCTTTTTTATCGGAATTTTGTTGTTTCTCTGCTTTAATTTCCAGGGAAGATTGTGACCCCTCCTGTGTAGCTGCAGATTTTGGTCCCTTTGAAACCCTTTGTTGCAGATTTCACAGACGAATCTGTTGGTGGCTAGTAGTGTCTTTGGCGATAGCGCGATCACCTCGGCATCCGGGTCTGCATAATCAGATTAATCGAGATTTTAGTCATCTTTATAAATCTATAGTGACAAAAACTAATCTAAATTTAAGGTTACAAAATAACTGTGGCAAACATGTAATATAAATATATGCTTTAATTCAGACTGCCTAGGACCATATAAACCAAACGAAACGTATCAAGTATATCCCGCTTAAAGCAGGATCTGGAGTATGAAGACTTTCTGTGAAGACCTCCGATTTATTGTGCGACAAGTTTGTAAATAAGTATCCGACCACACAAAACGGACCGACATAGTACAACAGTAGGCTCCGTTATTTTCGTAGTGCAATAAGGACCTCTCTATCTTAGTAAATCCAATTGTACTATATGTTGATAGGTGAAATTTAAGTTCCTGAGAAACGAGTCATTGAAAATAAAGTATATATAATACTTTGAGGCAAAAATCGTGTTACCGGGGTTTCCAGGGAGGTTTCTTTTCTTCTTGATCTTCTGAGGTTGCTGATCAGTTGCAGGAGACACGATGTTCGACGGCGCTAGTGGATATAAGCTAGCAAAAGAAGCACAGCTAGCTTCTTCCGTTAATGAAGTTAAATTTGACATGACTGGAGCTGGAAACATTGGCCTCACGGATCAACGACCTGGGTTTCTAATTATAGTGTTCTTGATGTTACGAGCTTGTTGGAAATGGAAGCCAAATATAACAAATACACAGAGAGAATCTCAGCTTAAGATGGCACATACAAGTGGAATAAAAAGACATAGTTATATATATATATAAATGGTTCAAACCATGTATGGAATTTCTAGAATTATTGTGGGTTCCAAGCAACATTATAAAAACCGTTAATAAATGAAAGGCAGAGATCAATAGGATAATAATCGGGATGATTAACCAGAATACTTAACGAACTTATAGAAATAATATAATAAATATTTAAATTATTAAGTCCGTCATTTTTTCTTTGTCCTAATTAAGTCGGTCATATTATAAAAAATGTTAATATTATAAAAAGCTAAGTAAAGTCACCGTTTTAGGATAGATCAATCGGATAATCGAGATGATTAATCATAATGTCTATCGAATTTATAAACATGATATATTCTATCATAATTATGTCGATCATAATAGTTTCAGAAAAATCATAGTAGTTAAATTAAGATTTAAAATCAGTAGAATATCTTATAAATATTAATCAAGAGTTAAATCAGTAACTTTAAAACCATCTTCAAAGTACAAAAATGATTTGCGAGCGAAAATGTGAATGATATGTGTGTAAAAACACACCCATGCAAAAATGCTATGGATATACGTAATAAGCAGGATATAAACGCATATTAACGTATGTATTATCTTTAGAAGTTCGTAGCTATTAGATTTAGAGAGAGAATAAAAAAGCTGGGTAGCACGTATAAAGAAAATTATGAGAAGGAAGATATGTACAGAGATCATGATTGTTGTGTTAGACTAAGGGGGAAAAGTTATGAGACCGACCTAGGGCGAAAAATCGCCTCATTTGATTTTTTTTATGTGATTTAGTTTTTTAATGGTGTTTGTAATTATTGTATTTTCTGCACTTTTTGTCTTTTGTTTAGGCTTTGGTTCTGTATAAAACACCCAAATGATGAAAAGGCTCTGATTAGAACATGAAAAGAGGAGCTAGCTTCAATTTTAAAGTAGGATTATGATAAAGATAGAGTTAAGGACATGAAAAGCTTAATTAGGTCAAAGTGTGTCTCAACATAATGTCAAAATACTGTGTATGTTTTCTTTTTGGAAAACCATAATACAAAACTAAGTGCAAACTGATATGTGTTATCATATTATTATTAATTATTATTAGTCATATTTTTAAAATAACAATGAGTTTTCCATATGCATTAATCTTCCATATTTTTAAAACGACGGATAATTTCCGTCGTAAATTGTGAACTTACGACAGATATTAAGCTTAATTTCTGTCATAAATAGCCCTGTTTTGTTGTAGTGATTTGAATCGTCAAAATAATATAATAACATAATCTGGACTTTTTTTTAATTTTGGAGAAACTAGGAGTAAAAATTCTTGAAAGATAATATTTATATATTTAAAGTTTATGAGAACAAAAAATCTAATGATGATTACAAATAAAGGAGACACATCTAAATTGGTTATACATAATCTTGATTAAAAAATTATTTTATGGATAAACTTTATAAGGATTACAATATCATTTTAAGTTAAAAAGTTCTTTATTTACACCATTGAAATAGATGATTTAATACAAATTAAAAATCACCAACAATATTAAACACAAATCAACGTCGATTCTATGAGGATTGAGGAACACTAATTTTGCAATAAACAAATCATAAACTTTATTAAAATAAATCTATATAAAAATCATGTCAATCTCGTCGCATTATTTGAGATTCACAGCTCTATTATTCAAAACTCAATTCCTTATACACTCTATGTATATATTCGAGCTAGCTAGCTAGATACATGATTAAATCTTGAAAAAATGTGAAATATACGTGGAATCTTGATAACTTTCTCCTCTACAATAATTTTCGTGAGGATTTCTCCTTTCGTACTTCAGAGTTCAGATTATTCCCCGTCCCCTCTGCACATTGAAATTAAAGCTCTGAAGCTGCACGTACCCCACCATGCAGAATTTAGAAGGTATCTTCTTTTTCTCCCTTTAAACTTTTATTATTCCTAACCCAAAGCTAAAGTTATAGATAAGCGTATATTCCAGATGATTTTTGTAAAGGAAATATTCAATTAGAAAAGCTCACGCATTTGTATATTATATTTTCAATTCTCAAACACTCGAATTTAAGCGTTTTTTCTTTTCAAATTTGAAGATAAAATGTTTTGGGAGTAAACTTCAGAGTTGTGACTAAATTTTACACCGATTTTCAAAAAGTTGGCTAGAATTCCAAATTTTCTGAAAGGTGGCCAAATTTTGGCTCCGTTTTTTAAAAGTTTAGCTTTCGTTAAATGTCACTAAACGGGAGCCACACTTTTAAAAAGCACAACCAATTAATATTTGGCCACCTTTCTGATAATTTGGAACTCATTTTTATCCTTCTGTCCATTATTGCCGTTAGTGACATTTAACCGGAGCCACACTTTTAAATAGCGAAGCCAAAGTTTGGCCACCTTTCTGATAATTTGGAATTCTAGCCAACTTTTTGAAAAACGGTATAAATTTTGGCCACAACTTTGAAGTTTACTCATTGGAGAGAATATTGGAGATAGCCCGTTGTAGTTGAATTTGTTGATATTATACTACTCCTCTTCAAAAAAAGGAGACATATAACTGCTGCGCAAAGGGAAAAAATGTTAGAGATGTTTCTCCTTTCTCGATATTTACCATTTCTAGATTGGATCGGTGAAATTTGCTCAATTTACAAGATATTTTTCTGGATATATTGATATATTTTATAAATGATGTGTTGTTATTATTTCATGTTATTATAAATAAAATATATTATTTTAATATGATAGTAGATAATGTGAAATATAGAATTTGATCAAATATAGACAACATCAAGAATTCGGTTTAGTTATAATTATAAACAAGAGTTTTGTATCATTTGAGTGCTGAAATTAGACATATTATCTATAAATATTATTTTTGACGTTTCAGCTAAGAATTTTTTAAGAATAGAGATGTTCTAAATAGGATAAATAATTGACCTTGGCTCTTGTATTTTCATTTTTACTTAAAAATTAACAATAATAGAGAGAATTAGAGGAATTTACAAAATCAAATATTTACGAATATAAGAATGACGTGTCTTTTTGGAAATACTAATTCGATGATATCGCCGTCAGATTAATTATGAGGACATAAAGATATTAGTATGATATTATCATAATATGAGCATGAATTTTTGTTAGAATTTATTATCTATTCGAGTCTTATAATTAAAAGAGTATCGGAGTAATTTTCAAAATTAAATATTTATGAATATACAAATGATGTAATTTTCTTGTTAAAGAAAATGATCCCCATTCTTTGAGAAATTTGTTAGAGATCATAATTTGATGTTGTTGATGTCGAAATTTAATAATAATCTAAAGATATCTAGTATGATATTATCAATGTACGAGTATAAAAATTTATTTATCCAGGTCTTGAAAAATAAAGAGAGATTGGTTCAGTAGCAAATTAAGATTGATTTGCAGAAGATATTCGGTTCTTATAAATTGGGATCGAAGTGAGGGTAACGGTAAATATCAACAACAATATTGTTCACATGAGTACATATACGGATACCAATCATGTCTTCACTAATCCAAATCAGCAATATTCTAATCTTTTTTGAATTTAGGCTATCTAGTTAACTTCACTTCATACGTGTTTTAGGAATATTGATGCTTCATTCCGTTATTTCATTGATTTTTTTCTAACGTCAGTGAAAATTGATACTCATTCATATTTTTCATTATTCATTCATGCACTTAATTTTAAAAAAAAAAAAAACTTTTCTTTTGTTTACTTTTCATTTCACTACTTTCATATTTCATTCCCAAAAAATGAGTAAAATCTTGATAATGATATATAAATATCATCCTATACTCAGTTATGAGCCTTATGGCATGTTAGTTAAAACTACAAACACTTACTCTTTTTTTTAAAAAAAAAAATTCTAATAGGATCCATAAATGAAACCACATATAAAATCTCTTATATTTTTTATAATTGTATTATTAGTGAAAAATGATAATTTTGCCGACTTGTTGTCTATATTTCTTAACAATGATATGAATAAGTGAAGATAATTCTTATATAGTCGTCACTTATTTTTCATTCACCGCCAGCCCATCATTTATTCAAAAATCTATTATTCTCTTCCTACTAACTTATTCAAATTTTTTCAGATGAAAATTCAGTTAGTTACAATTTGAAGTTTCGTGTCAGACCATTTTTCATACTTCTTCAAATATTTGGGTCATTTTTATCCGAGAAAATTAACTTACTTTCAAATATCTGGATTCTTAAATACGGCAAGGTCAGATGAAAAGAATCAATTAAATATTTTCTTCATAATTTCTCTGCACAGACTAACCACATTATATCTCACTAATACGAAGAAGATGGAAATGGAACAAATAAAATATAAATCAACGACTTCAATTCTTACGCAATAGATTACAAATTTCAAAAAAAAACTCAAGATTGGCAAGAAAATGGAGACATTTGTGTCTTTAGATAAAATGATTAAATCATTTTATCAATTTATTTTACTCTTCATTTGAGGAACTATGACTTTTATGATACAACTGTTTATTTAGAGAAAAATATGATATTTAAATTGTAAATTTAGAATATACTAAATTTAGTATTTTCATAATGTTAGAAATTGAAAGCTACATTTCAAGGGGAAAAAAATGATCGGTAGTATAGAATGAATATAAATTAGAGAAACTGCTCCCCCCCAAATCATTTTATATTTTTAATCCGTTAGAGCATCTCCAACCATTGAAAACCCTTGGCTAAAAAATGAGTTGGCATACTTAAAATAAAAAAATTTAGCCAACAGCTCGGAAAACTCAACTCCAACCATGCTTAGCTGTTGTCTATAAATTTAGCCAACCTCCTATGGATGGCTAAATTTGTCGAACCTCTACAGGTCTGTAAGGAAATCTGTAGGAAGATTGCACATCATTTATTACCATATTGAACTGATATATTCTATTTTAACAATCTAAAATATTAATAACATACTATTTTTAAATTATAGCCAACCAATATAGTCAATACCATTGAAGCAAAATGTCTTACAGATTCAGCAAATTTTACATAATATCTTACAGGTCCCATTTAGCCAACGATTATAGCCAACACGGTTGGAGATGCTCTCCAACCATCTAAACCCCTTGGCTAAAAAGTGAGTTGGCATACTTAAAATAAAAAAATTTAGCCAACAGCTCCAAAAACTCAACTCCAACCATGCTTACCTGTTGTCTATAAATTTAACCAACCTCATGTGGATGGCTAAATTTGTCGAATATCTATAGTTCTGTAAGAAAATCTGTAGGAAGATTGTACATCATTTACCATATTGAACTGATATATTCTATTTTAACAATTTAAAATAATAATAACATACTATTTTTAAATTATAGCCATCCAATATAGCCAGTACTATTGAAGCAAAATTTACAGGTTCAAATTTTACATAATGTCTTACAGATCCAATTTAGCCAACGATTATAACCAACATTTTATCTCTGTCCAAGTCAAATTGAAATTCAAGTTTGATTAAAGGTTTCATGATTTCATCGAATCAATTAATTGGCCCAAACTAGTGTACAACGATCGGGTTAAACCCGCCTAATTCGCCCCGCTCCACTTAAATCCAACCGCAATCTCGCTATAAAACTCGCCCAAATTTCAAACAATCGCGCTACTTTTAAATCTCTCTCCACAATTTCACCTAAAATGCAATGTATACACACAAACTCTGTGTCTACATATTAGGGTTTATCGTCCATCTGTTTGTAATTGTGAACGGCGAATCATCTACTTGCTTAACTGTGTACAACGAAGGCGGCGCTCCGGCGGTGTTTCAATCGCCGAAATGTCCGCGCTGGAAGCTACCGGAGTACGGCTCCAGTCGCCGATCACGATCTCCGGTCGCCACGTGTCAGGTCGCGTTGCATCAGGGACGTCGGAAAGCTCAGGAGGATCGCCTGGTTTGTAATCTCGATGTCCGCATTCCTTTTCCAGGTATAATCGGAACTTTTGCAAGACGAAGCTCTTCGATAAATGAATAATTTCGATAAATAATGATAAATATTTTTCCAAGTATAATTAGTACTTATATAAGTTGAAGCTCGATCGATTAATTATAAAAACATCTTATCCCGAGGCTAATCATTTACTGATGTTTAACTGTATATACTATTTAGAGTAGCTTAGCTAGAAGAGTTGCTTTTAGTTATTATTTTTGATATTAGTGGATAGATAGTTGATGATTATCGATATGCGAGTGTTTATGTAGTTGACTGTATTTGCTGAATACAAACTGTTGTATTTTACAAGCTTCTGTTGATATTAAATTATTTAAGTAATTATTTATTCAAAAAAATCGAGTGGACTTTATATATACTTTAGAGTAGTTTAGCAAGAGACAAGTTGTTTTTAGTTATGAATTGCAGTTTCTGTGAATAGATAGCTGACGGGACTTCTGTATATGCGATTGACGAGGTTCACTGAATACTGTTTTATTTTATAAGTTTATGTTAAAAATTATGATAATTATGTGAATTCTGTTTTGTAATAAAATGGGACTTAATTTACAATTTGAGAGTAATTTGGCTAGAACTTTGATGAACCGTTTTTAGGTTTTATTTTTAGACAGTTGAAGGTCTATGTTTGCATTCCGTGTCCATGCATATACAATTGAGAGCAGTTGACGTAGAGCAGTTTTAGATATTAATTTTGATATTGGTGGATATCTAGGAAGCATGGGTGCGGCACCCAGCTGCTGCACTGCGCACCGGGTGCGGTGCTGGTGCGGCGGTGCGGTCGGGTGCGGCTGGGTGCGCACCGGGTGCGCCGCGTGGCGTATCCCGCTGTATCGGGTCGGGGATTCACGGGGGTGCAGCAAAGGGGGTGCGGGAAGGGCAATATTTGTAATTTTGGAAATAGTTTCCCCTAATTCAAAGGCCAAAGGAGGAGAGAAGCGCCGCGATTCAGCCACGGCAATTCAGCCGCAGTGCCGTTCTGCCATCATCCGCTCTTCTCTTCTCTTTATTCATCTTGCGCTCTTCTCTTTCTATCATCTTCCACATATGAGCTGTATGTGTATGTATATATGTCTATGCATATACAAGTCTTAGTTGCTGTGATTTCGTTGCTGTATTGGTGTACTGTAGCTGGTATGTATTGTATGTACAGATGTTGGGTGCCTACCTGGGTTGTTTGTTCTGCTGCCCTGTGGTTTTTAATTGTTTGGCTGATTGGTTGTGGCAAGCAAATATTATAATTATGTACTGTAAATGTTAATTATTTGACTATTTGATTTGATTTGAATGCTCCTTCTTTGTTTTGTTGATTAACTATATATATAATATATATTTTTTTAAATATTTTTTTTTTGCCGTATCCCCCCGCACCCGAATCCCCATATATTTTTTTTTGCCGAATTCCCGTATCCCCGCACCACGTATCCCCGCACCCGCACCCGCACTCATGCTTCATAGGTGGATATGTAGTTGATGATTTATTGTTATATGCTTGTTCTCGATACTTTTAATGCTATTTGATGAATGCTTTGAGGTGTTGTTAACTACTTGAATTTGTTTCGTTAAAAATCAGACACATTTTGTTAGTTTGCAAAGAAAATTTGATGGAACTTAATATATTAGGTGGAGTATTTCAGCTAGGAGAGCTGTTTAGTATTTTCCATTATTTAACTGCAGATAGGTAGTTGAAGATATGTGCTTGTGCTTTATGTGATAAACAATATATGTTGGATGCTGTTGTAGATTTGTAGTTACATGCCAACCACATTACTGCAAACCAGCTTTTATCTCAAAATTTCGTAAGTTGGCATAAGTTGTTTACTTTTAGGCAACGTAAAGCATTTAGAAACCGATTCAAATGTTCTTCGGTGTTAAGGATTACTGACATAACTATGTTGATTGTAGCAGAGTGGCTTACCCCTTATATTGTATCAGGTCCTGCGGGGATTACAGAGGTTGCAGTTGGTGTTGCAGCAATTTTTGATGGTCATAATGGTGCTGAAGCTAGTGAAATGGCTTCAAAGTTATTAATAGAATATTTTATGCTTCATATATACTTCATTCTCGATACCACATTTTCACTACTATCAGAGAAAGCCATTGGAAGATTGCCAAACAAGGGAGAAGATTCACAACTTCATAATTTGAATTTTGGAAGGTATCCTCTCTCTCTCTCTCTCTCTCTCTCTCTCTCTCTCTATATATATATATATATATATATATATATATATATATATATATATATATATATGCAAGTTCCTAGATGCAGAAGGCATGTCGTGTCATCAGTCACAATGTAAGAAATTATATTGTTGAAATTTCATGTTTCGTCTGCTCTTTATTTTGTTCTGTCATAGACTACTAATATTCCTTATTAATTCCTTTTATCCCCCCCCCCCCCCCCCCCCCACAATTTTTTTTTGACTAGCTTACAAAACTATGTCATGAAAGCATGTTTCCCCTTATTTATTTATTTTTTATTTTTTTATATTTACTTGTTTTTTAATTTTATATACCTAATCTTGCTTCATATATGACCATACAAGGGTATTACAAGTCATTTAACATACCCAGTGTTTGTGTGTTAAATACGATGCAGAGGTAAAGCAAGTTGCTATTGCTTGTGCTAAAATATGTTGTTGGTACACTGCAATTATAATTTTTTTTGAATGTTAAAGTGATATGATAAAGTTCAATTCAAAAGAAATTTAGAAACATTCATGACTAATGTACAATGGATTACAATTATTTAAATTTTTAAATGTTTATTTAATATGTTATAGTAATGAAATATGATACTTGACATGGTTGCATAAATTTGATATAACTGTAGGGGATGTTATCATGTAAGTTTATCGGGAATTAATGCTGTTAATGTTTGCATCAGGTTCAAGCTCACTTTAGATGCTATCTTAGACGGATCTGTTCACTTGGAAATTCTGAAGGAATCATTGTTGAGGGCGATTCGCGATATTGATGCAACATTTTCCAAGGTGAGTTTTCCTTGTATCATACTTGGGCCATATTTTTTTTGGTGACTGGTGGATTATAATTTCCGGATATTTACCTTATTTTCTCTAAATTTAAAGGATTATAATCCCATGGAACTAGATTTCAATCATATTTTTTTATTTATTTCTATGGGATTGTAATACCTACTCTTACAAGACATCATCCCATAGATATGAACGAGAAAGATGATCAATGTATTAATTCATGGGATTATTTTACCTTTTATTTAAGATAAATAAGATAATATTCCTGGGTTTATAATCCCTTGAAACATGGCCTCAATATGTCCACCCTTTTGGCTGGTAGTTTACTTTGTAATATGTTTCATATTTATATTTTGCGTAATTGGGATATGAAGGAAGCATCTAGAAATAAATTTGGTTCAGGATCAACGGCCACAGTTATCCTAATAGCAGATGATCATATTCTAATTGCAAATGTCGGAGATTCAAAGGCTTTCTTGTGTTCTGAAATATTTCAGTCCCCTCCAGAAGCTAAAGGTCAGGAGCTCTATGGATGATAAGAAACTTTTAAGGAAATTTTTGACATGCATTATAACATTGTTGGAAATTTATATGTACACAACTCTTTCGGTTGTATGTTTCAATTTGCACACTTTTCTATGCATATTCTGTATAATCTTTTCTTGCCTTATTCCAGTAAAAATATGTAAAAAACTTTATAATTCCATGTTTGTTGCCAATCACAGCTACTTTGTTAAGGCTGTACAGGCAAAAAAGGCGTGAAGGTGCTAAACCATCCATAAGAAACTTTAGCGGCTTCACATCGGCAGCTTCAAGCGGGTTAGTCCATTTTTCAGCCGTGGAACTAACAAGAGATCACCATCCAGATAGGGAGGACGAAAGGTCTAGAGTTGAGTCAGCTGGAGGGTATGTACTTGAGTGGGCTGGTGTATCTAGAGTCAACGGCGAGTTGGCTGTTTCACGAGCTATTGGTGACTTACCCTTTAAAAGGTGTTGCACAATTAGAACAAAATATTATATTACTGATTGGGTGCTTTCACCCACATCAGTTCTCTTTCTTACTTGTAGAAGAGTTTTTGCAAGTCTGTAATTGCATAATAGGCTTATTTGTATTCATGTTTATATGTGAATTTTTTTAATTAAGGTATAAATGATCGTACATTGTCCCGCTTCTCACCAGCCTTACCATTTGCTACTAGTTATGGAGTTACATCTGTTCCCGAGGTAATGGGTTGGCGACCTCTGCATGCCAATGACACCTACTTGGTAGCTGCATCTGATGGTGTTTTTGAGAAGCTGAGCCCGCAGGAAGTTTGTGATTTACTCTGGGAGTTGCACAATCAAGGCCCTATGAGATCGGAAGTCAGTCCAGCATGCCCATATTCGTTGGCTGATTGCATAGTTAGCACTGCGTTTGATAAAGGAAGCACTGACAATATGGCAGCTATTGTAGTTCCATTCAGGTCAACTGGATTTTCTAAAACCTTGCTGAAGGACAGGTTACATGAACAAGAGAAATTTGAATTACCAGCTTTAGGTCAGCAAAAGTATATCCACGACAAGTCACGTAAGTGTGATAAGCTCTTGAGATTTATCTAGCCTACACATTACATTTTAGTATTTTGTTTGCTCTTTTAAATCACTGAAGCTCATAAATAAGTTGATGCATCAAACTTTATTGCTTTAATATCATCTTAATATGGTATTTTGTCTGATTTAGGAGCCCGAGTCAATAATAATTGTATTCGCATAACTGATAACAGCAGCAAAATATACAGGTGTTGATTGTGACTTGCTAGTTAATATGAAGTTAAACAACAATTTATGAAGGAAATGATATATATCTATAAGTTCAAATGTAAATCAGTATACATTACTCATTCAGATGACTTGACATTAGATTTAAGTGTATATACTTGACCACTCAAGGCATTGGCAGTAGCGATGAACAGTTTGGATGAAGGAGCATGCTCCACGGGAATGTTGAGGTGGAAGGGACATTTGTCCATGGGAGAGTTTGTTGTTCATTTGGAAGTGTCTTAGTGCCATACCTACTTGGATGTACTTATGAGCAGTGGCTGATAAGAAAATTTCATGAAGGGGGTAGAGTAAAAATTATTTAACAATTAAGTAGAAGAATTATTGTATTGCACTTTATTTAGAAAATCTGTATATTATTGTATATCTTTTTCTACAGAAACAGAATCTACACAGGTCCTAACATAGTAGCATATAAAATATGAGGTACTTGAACAAATTTTATAGTTGCTAGCACACTTCCTATAAACTATCACTTGGCGTCAAAACTACATAAAAGTGAGAACTCTTTTATAATTCTTTAAAATGATAAATTTATATCTGAAAAGAAACTCTCCAATGTAATACATGTATAATTTAGTTCTAAATCGTATAAATACAAGCATACATGGTTTCTCACATTTTTATTCCGGAACATATCTTATTTTGGTAACTCTGTAAGAGCGTAAGAGTCACCTATAGTCTATCAACCCTACTTTAACGAATTAATCTGGATTCAAGGTGTTCAAGTTGCACTCCCTTGGCATAGTCCATGCTTTATGTCTGTTGTGATGTAGCCACGACATATTGTCAGTATTTTTTGGCCAAGTATACACTATACAGTCCATATTACTTGACTTTAAGGTCTTGTAATAACTATGTTGATATGGATATAATCATTCCAGAATTAAGGCATTTTGTTGATTAATTATATAAGTTTTTTGGTTTTTCTTATTATTTTCATTGTCAGCTTTATATTGGATAGACTTTAGTTCTGGCCACATCATTTTATACTGTAATTGTCTAGTTTTTATGGACAAGCCAGGCTCCAGTTGTTTGATTACTAGTTTCTGATAAGGTTCTTTTTTTTTCCTTGACTCTACTTTTACTGTTTGACTGATGATAGGATTTCTGTTTTTTAGAATTGGAGCACTCACATCCTAGTATTCGCAAGTTCGACCGCTTATTGGTAAGGCCTGAGGGTAGGCTGTAAAGTTTTTTACCCTACTTCTCTTCATACTGAAATAATAGGAGACTGGCTACCTTTTATGTATAGAAAGGGCGGACCCTCTTAAACTATCTTTCTGCTTAATCAAAGAAAGTTGTGAATATTTGGTTCTTCTTATAGGGATGTTATTTGTGTGAAGAAGAATTTTTCATCTATCGGTGAATATTTAGCTGATTAAAATACAGGAGGCAGGATAAGCATTTAAAACAACTTGCTGTTATTTCTTATTGTGAAATTCTCTTTTATATAAGTACTAAGTAGTGGAGGATCATCCACTTTTAAAAGATCAAACCCAGGTCTTTAGAAAAATGAACTGTATTTTGTTTCTATAATCTATTCACTGGTTGACTTTCTACACTGATATAGGTTGAAGGAAAAGATGGTGGATTTGAAACTTTCTATCTGTCTGAGAACCTCGATGAATATGATGACACAGTCTGGAGTCAGAGGGATGACCAGGAACACATGCATGACCAGTCCCAGGCCTTACCTTATCCTCTTAATAGTTACTGTGGTAAGGCGATGACAAGACAAGTTGTATTCAAATTTCTTACTTTCTTTTGTGCATAACATATCTTTCCTAGAACATATTAGTTTATAATTAACAAGTCTGGGAATAATATAAAAATTGAAAACCGTGCTTTACGTTAAAAAATTATTGGAGCATCCTTAACCATGCAATGTATGCCGACTTACATTTATATATCCACATTTTTCACTACAAATAATAAACTTATAGTGCAGTTGTACGGTTATTTTCCTTTTATATAATCGTATATCTAGCTGCGGACTCGTGTAAGATGTTAAAAATCACTAGAGTTTAACATATTAGACATGTTAAATCTTTAAATATAAAAACGTATAAAGGAAATGCACCCTGATTCAAGAAGATTTAACCATTCAAGGCAATCTTTATAATGAAAGAAAAGTGAAGAAGTATAACTTTGAATCAACTACACCATATATCGGAGAGGGTGAACCTTAAATAGGAATTACTACATTAGTGAAGTGAAGGTTCATTATGTCCAATATGTTGAGCATATAGGTTCAACATATTAAATATGTTGAACCTTAGTGTTTCTCATATAAGGTTATTTGAGCCAGATCCTCTGTTTATATTGTTATTCCCTGAGAATATCAATAGGGTGGAAGGTAATTCGAGTCGATATACTTGTACACACACATCCGTGTATGTGTGTGTCTCTAGGACAGTAAAATTACTGATGTGACCATATTTTCGTCAATTCGTTGAGATATATTTAACTTCTGGAAATTACTTATCCTTTTCCTCTTTTTTTGTTGATATAGGTGGATCTTTGGATTTGTACTCAGATCAGAATATGTGCTTAAGATATGGGATGACTAATGATGGTCATAGGGATCAGTGTCCCGAAGGAATTGCTAGTTTTCTTAGTTTGCTCGAGTCAATCCCCATCTATAATGTTGGCTCAGATTATGGATCTAACGAGCATACAGTTCCATATTCGAGGTAAACATGCACAAAAATACATTCCTTCACCATTGACTATTCTGCCCACCAGATGTACAATTATCAGTTCTGCTCAAGAAAAAAGAAAGATAACTAAAAGAGCTGCAAGAGTTAAACATGGTGAAATGTGACAAGAATATTGTAATTACATTATGCTCATCATGACAGAATGTCTAGAAAAGGTTTATAAAAACCAGTTGGAGACTAGTGTTAGTTCCCAATTCCCATCATTTCTAGCCCAGGACCTTGCATGATCTTTAAGCCTGTTTGTTGGACTTTTTACCAGAAAACTAGAGCATGTGTACAATTTTATACGGACCCCGTGTTACTTTTATGAAAATTAATATTTAAAGTTATACTTCGACCATGAGAAACATCTAACTAGGAGAGACTAGAGAGTTGCTTTATTTATCAACAAGTAACTCCAACAGGGCTGTGCCCACACTAGCAGTGTGTGTCTGTGTGTGTGTGTGTAATTTACCTTGCTCGCATACAGTAACAGGAATAATGGTTATGATTATCTGATGGTGGCCTCCGTAAATAATATGGTTTTGTGGTTGTTAGGTACATATTAAAGAAAAGGTTTGATCGTGGATCATATGGTGAAGTTTGGTTGGCATTTCACTGGAATAGTTCTATAGGCACCAATGCTTCAAGATGGAGATTTCCATCTAGCACTTTTGACCCCATCCCTTGTGATCGAGATGTGGATGGCTCCTTTACTAGCGATTGTGGTGCTGGCATCCCAGATGACATCAAATTCATTTTAAAGCGTATAATGGTAGTTGATCAGTGTCCTTGTAGTTTCTCAGTTTCCATCAGTAACTGTTACACGTCATCTCATCCTTTCTTTTGTCTTTTTACTTGTTGGAATGACAACTGCGATTCCACCATATATGGGTATGAATAAAGCTGTATATATATCAGGGAAAAAAGAGTAATGCTGTGTTAATACATATATTATTCCCGTAGCTAGATATCTCGAAACAAGATTGAGCTGATGGCTGTAGATATCTAGATGTTTATAGGTCATTCTTTTTTGTTTATTGGTTTTGTTCGCAAACTATATTTCAAAAAGTAGTTGGGTTAATGTATTCATTAATATGTCATTAATTAACCTCCATGACAAGTGCGTTCTTTTGAATATCTGTAATTTATGGCTTGAAATGAAATTGCTTGGCAGGTAGAGAGAGGAAATGCTGTCTACTTGAGCGGCCTAAGGGAAAAACATTTTGGTGAAGTTTTTTATAATGCATCTACAGTCTTGGGATCGGCAATTATAGAAGATTCTGTCCTGACAGAATCAGAATCAAACTTGTTTGACATGTTAATTACAAATGACTCAGCTGCTCAAGAGACTGAGTTTACGTGGAGTACCAAAAATACATTTCCTGAAAAGGACAGCCAGCAGAAAGATGCATTTGAGGAAGGGTTGAACCATATTGCAAGATATGTTGAGTCTTTTGAGTCACGTTCCAATGAAATATGGCTTGTATTTCGCCATGAAGGAATTTCTTTGTCAAAACTTATGTACACAGTGGAAGAGGTTGAAAATGATAGTGCCGATGAACAAGTAACGCGTGTTCAGTTATTGCATCCATCAGAATGGTGGCACTGGTTGAAGACAACAGAAGCAGGTCAGGAGGAAATGCGAAATCTGATTAGGCAATTGGTAAGTTTGTATTGTGTGTGTAATCAAGTTACCATGCATGAATGCGTGTTACCTTCTATTATGTTGTTTTTGGTAATCTGGTGCATTTTTGTTTGTGTGATTTCTGATATTCTTAACAAAATGGTTAATGCTTTCAAAATTGAACATTCTTACAATGTACGTAATCTCTATTATATGGACCTATTAGTTATTCTAACTTAATATCTATGCCCTGTGGTAGCTGGTAAGTGGGACTATTTCTTAAAACATGTATCTTACGGTTTCTTTAATGTGTTCTACAGTTTCATTTCTTGTTTATTAAAAGAATCTTATTTGCTTTTTTCTCCTTTAGTTGATGGCGCTCAAATCTTGCCATGACCGGAATATAACCCACAGGGATATTAAGCCTGGTGAGCTTATCATTTGCTCTGTTTTATAATAGTTTGTCTTTTTGTGAATGCAGTAGGATTGAATAAATGTTGGACAAAACTTTCGGTTCCTGCCCCCCCCCCCCCCCCCCCCCCCCCAAACTTTTTTCATATCCCCTTCTCTGTGATTAACATGTTTATATTATCCAGTTACTCTCTTTTGGACATTCTTTAATCTTTACTCATTCTTGTCTAAAATAAAGGGAAGAAAACGAAGTTGTTGTGGTCTAAAGTCATATTATTAACTCACCAGATACTTATACCTAATCTTTTTGGAGTTATGTGCTAACTGTGACTATATTTGATTCGGAAGAGAACATGGTCATTTGCTTTGAAGATCTGAATTCTGGGAGATGCTTGAAGGGGACTCCAAGCGGTGACCAGAACTATACTACTAAAATGTACTTTTTCAACTTTATCTTAATATTCTTACTGCAGGGGTCTCTTTTCAACATTTGAACTACTACTTGCATGTCATAACTTTGTAGGTGACTGTTAAATTTAAAATTTGAAAAACAAAAATTATTCTGGCCTAAGTTTTGTGCATGATTGTTCTAGAAGATCCTTTACATTTCTGTACCTGCAATCTCACAAAGGTTCAAGCAGTTGTCAGTTTTCACTTGTAATTCAACATTTGTATTCAAAAAAAATTAATCCTGTGAACTTTGTAGGCGCATCATCGACTTTGGCAGTGCAATGGATGAGTATACAGTGAACCATTTATATGGTTCCCTTGGACCTTCAAGGTATAATATTTCCCTTTGGTATCTTCGCAGTTGAGGCTGTTGTTATTTTGTGCATACTTCTAGTTACGTGCTTGTCTCATGCATACAACTTACAAGATTAATTATTGTATCTCACCAAGTCCTGATCAAGCTGACTAGGTCGTAAATAATATCTGTTTCTGTATATCCCCCCCCCCCCCCCCCCCCCCCCCCCCCCCAACACACACACACAGTTTTTTTAGAGCTGTTTACTGCCTATCTTGTAGAAGTTAAGAGCTTTGTCTGGACAAAACAATTGAGATACATTTGATGAAGATTCTTGCTCGGTATACTGGCTAATGTAAACAGAACAACTTTGATTGCATTTGTGATAGTCTACACATATATAATGTTTTAGCAGTATGTTTTGTAGCTAGTATACTTGTCGCCTGAAGTAGTATACATCTTCGTTATTGTTTAGTTGTGATTTTTTTTCCCAATTCTTTCATCCACTGCAGGCAATAGTTTTTGTCCTATGGCCCATGGAAAATTTATGGCTCTTTGGTCTCTCATATAAATTTTGTTGTAAATTGTAATTAAGGATCTCGGATCATTTACTCGTTTTACTTGCACCCAAGCAGGATAGATTTGTACCTATTTTCGTCTTATTATTGAACATGATAGATACAGGATTTATTGTGTCTTGGCTTAATTGATTTATCTATGTCTAATGATGTACCTTTTGGGTCCCGTGAACTTATTTCCGCTCTACTCCAAATGACAATTTTGAGGTCTTCCCCATTGTATACACGATCATATAGTTTTCTAATTATGATTTACCTATCTTATTCTTATTAGTATTGTGAAAAGATATATGAGGTGTTTTGATAACTATTAACTTTGTGTCCATCTGTCACTTCAGAGCTGAACAAACATATGAGTATACTCCACCAGAAGCTCTTCTGAACGCTAGTTGGTATCGAGCTCCAACAAATATTGTACACAAGTATGTCAGCTACAATTGTACTCTGCAAAAAGATTATTTTTCGCTGTAGTTATGTTTGTTTGCAAGGATTATAATTCCTAAACTATTTTCAACTCTTAACTCATTACATCTTTTTAGCTATCAATTGAAATAAATATACAGGCTGTTCTGGGTCACTTCCTTTTTGGGGGACAACAAATCCCATTGCCCCTAAGGATCATATTTCTGTGGAAATGAACTCAGTATGATTTAAATTTATTCCATACAATGGCCTATGGATCAACTATAGTACAAAATTTAGAATCAAATGTTAGTCCAGAAATTATTAAATTCATGAGACAAAAAATAGTTTATGAGCTTTTGGTGCCTCTCTGATATGTGATGTACCTATCAAAATTTCTTTTTATTATTATGTATTATTTTACATTTGAACTTTAAATGTGTTTCTTGGATAGGTATGATATGTGGAGTGTTGGTGTTGTCTTTTTGGAGTTGATTTTAGGATCACCAAATGTGTTCAGAATAAGTTCTTTATCGCGGATTCTTTTGGATCAACACATTGAAGGTTGGAACGAGAGCTTAAAGGATCTTGCATATAAGTAAGTCGGGTCCTTTTAAAGAATGTCATGATTAATTTGGACATGATTTCTGATTGCCTTGTACTTTATTCATATATAGTATCCACTAATTTCACTGAGTATTCTGTATTCAACATCTGTGTCTAGGCTATTATCAGGTTGACATGAAATACTAACTGTAACTCTTAATTATTAGAAACTAGCATCGGTAAAGAAAATTGTTTCAGCAATTGTGCTCACTAGAATTTATTTTTCACAGATATAGTGAAAAACAGTAATCAAAAGAAAATAGGATGATTTCACATTATCTCATTGACAACTTGATGTGTGAAACGAATTTTCAGTCAATAACATTTGTGCTTGCTATTTTGATTTTTACTCTGGCAAAAAGAATTTTATTTATTATTTTAATAGTCGAATAAGAACTAATGTGTAATAGCGTGTTAGAGATGGCCATTTTCTGGCACTAATCATGCTTAATTAATAGGATTGGTCACTAGTTGTCTTGTAAAATATCTACAATAGAGTGCACTACAGAGTGCAGAACTTTATGTTTGGGTGCTCTCCATATATTCCAGAATCCAGAGATTCTCCGAAACTGAACACCGTCTTGTAGTGCTAAAGTGGTAAAACTATTTTGAATGAAGTAAACCAGTTTACATTAATGTATACATATATATGTCATGGGCCGATTCTTCATTAGGTTGCACTATGACTGCTTCTGTCTTTTGGCGCAGGCTTAGGTCACTTATGGAAATGTGTATATTAGTTGTTGGGAATTCCTCTAAACATCATCGTACTTGCGGTGCTAATAACATGGTAAGCCTCATGGTATTACCTTATTATTTCTAATTGTTCTCCTGTTCTTTTGTGAAGGTAATAATTGTAGCAAATGGTTGTTTGTGTCATCATAATAGTTTTAAAGCAATTTTTAGATGGAATCTCCATGAGTTCATGCCTAATCATCAGTAACCTATTATGATTCCCTCACGTGTAAGTGAAATTGAGTCCAAAGCCATCTATAAGCAAGTTCAACCTATTAATGGTAAATGGGTGGGAAGAAAGATGAATAAAAAAGCATCTTTGCACCTCATTTGCTTACAGATTCTTTCTGAGAGACTGCATAATTGTTCAACTGCGTTTCATGATTACCCAGCTTCAGCATAAAAATGTGCGGTGAAATTCTATTTTCATTTATTTTCTAGTGGTTGCTAACAAACTTTTGCCAGCGGCGATGTGTAACTATGACTCCTCTCCTTTTTTGTCTGTTAAAATCATGTGGTAAGTTGCTAAACTGACTAATCCACTTGGGTTTTGGGTTTGACTTCATCTTATCAGCAATTGTGTAAAATAAAGTGAAACTTATCCACAAAAGATAAGTCCATACTTAGGTTTCCCCATGTGTTGGGCTTAAAATATTTTCTAGAAAATTGAACAAAATATATTTTATAAGTCATTTAAATATTAAGTAAAGAAAGGAGGAAAATGTTTTGCCTCATCCTGAGAAGAAAACGTTTTACAATGTTCCAAGCACTGGGAATTTTTTTTACATATCATGACCTAAAATGTTCAACATTTTTTTTTCCTCGAATGAACAGGCCCTTGGAATAATTTGCATAACTTTTTGAGCACATGAAATGTTAACCAGATGTTAATGTGTTGCCTCTTCCCTTCACAATGTGAAATTTTTGATACTAGATAAGCAGCAATATCACCCGTATGCCTTGATATATGATACCTACTCTTCATAACCAAAATATCATTATGCAATACCATTGATCTGAACTGGAGCTTTATATTTTTGGCTTCAGAAATCAGAGTTGCCAGCGTCCTGGAAATGTTCTGAAGATTTCTTTGCCCAGCAAATAAAGAATTATGACCCTCTGAAAATTGGGTAGTTTCTATTCTAATCTTTGTGTTGATGATAGTTGTCCGTCTTTACTCACTCGTCACATAAAGAACCTGGGACACTTGACTCATGTGACTCTACATTCTGTTAACAGGTTTCCAAATGTTTTGGCATTGCGTTTGGTGCGCCAGTTATTGCTTTGGGATCCTGTAAGTTCCAAGTTCTTTTGACCGATAACATTATATAGAATAAGAGTGACATAAGACACGGGGCGTATTTTCTGCTTTACATCTTTGTCAGCAAGTTTAAATGCATGCTCATATTTTTATTTAGGAAGGACATTGCACATAACGGCCGTACTGGACCTATATCCTGGGTCTGCATTTGTTTTATACGAGCTTTGCTAATAATCGTTTAAACAGATCCCATTTAGTATGTATTCTGGATATCTGCCATCTGATTTAACTAATATTGAAATAGATACTTCTCATGCGGGTTTCGATACATTTTTGGTGCTTGGCCTTTGCAATGCATGGAACTGTTGATAGCCAAACATTCTTTTAGCTATCTATTTTGGCGATATTATGAGACATTAGGATGATTTGCATTATCTATCACCACTGGATAATGTCTATCACCACAAAAATACTGCTTTGTGCAGTATAAATTTCAGTTATATGCATTTACATTATCCAGTGACTGTCAAAGTTAGTTTTCTAATGTTTCTAGTGTCTCGTTATTATACTTATCTTAATAGTATTAATAATGCAGTCTTCATTTGAAATCTCTCTGAAAATGTGTGAGAATTGTACTTGGGAAATATCTGATTACTCTTTGTCCTTAATTTGAATATAGGAGGACCGGTTAAGTGTCGATGAAGCTTTACGGCATCCTTACTTTTCACATAATGCTCAAGGCCATATACAGGGACCGATGTAAATGTATCCACATTGCTAGTTTTGTATACAGGGCGTACTTCTCAAGGTTATTCTGGATCTGTACTTAGTGAAAGTAAGCTGTAAGAAAATTTAATACTCTTTGTTACTGTATGTCATCTGTCCTTTCATTGGGCGATGCAAGAACTTAACAAATTATCTGCCACTCGGTTTTAGGTGACCTCTTGATAGATATCTTGAAAGTGTGTGCTGTGTTGCAGTTAAGAATCAAGTGAACTGTACCTCCCTGACGTACAAAGTTTTGAAGTTTTTGATGGCTGTTCTGTAAGTTGGAGAACTGAAGTGCATCTTTCTGTTCAAATAGTCAAATCCACCGATCACTGATTGTTCTGGGCTGTAAATAACTAAATATATTAAAATCGTCTGTTTCTGTAATTGTATTTATAGAAACTTCTGGTTTAGTGTATGTACGTTAGTTGATTATGTAGAATACAGCAGTATGAGAATTACAATTTACAGGAACATTCTTGAAATAGTTGAAAGCATTACCTAGTCTGTAATTGTAGTCCTGTGCTCAAAATATTAAAAGGATGAAGCAGTTCTGAAGTAGAGGCAGATGCCAGTCAGTTCTTTGACAACAAAGGCAGAAAGAAGATGAATTTGTTCAATAGATAATCAATCACATATTTTTATTCAATTTGTTTTTTTTTAAAATGATTTTAACTATATCAAATGACTTGAAAGAGAGGGTATAACATCTTTCTATACAGTTCCGTCAAAAAGGGTTTGACGTCCAATACAACATACTACCTTAATTAAAACTACAAAGGCAACACAAAAGCAGACTATATGCAAATGCTTATATGGCAAAAAGTTGGTGTTAACTGTGTTATGAGACAAACTACAAAAGATTTAGCACCCAGAAATCGAAAGTGTTGATGAGAGTATGGTCATTTACTTTAGATGCTACCCATCACAATTCACAAGTCTACAGCATATTCTTCGGCCTTGTGAGATTTCCACAATGGCTTCACGATAGCTGACAAATTATCCATGCTGCCCTTTCTCAATGCAGAATACACTATTCTATCAGCCAATGAAAGCGATGACGAGCTTAGAGATAAATTATCAGAAGCCTCGGTTTCCTCTAGAAGTTCACAAACATCTTGTGAGGTCAGAGTTTCAAATATGCCATCAGAAGCGACCACCAAATACATATCCCTGGTTTTTAAGGAGTCCCAGTCTCTCACTTCTGGGGTTGCAATAACACCATACCTTGCAAATAAAACAATTAAGCGAATAAAGTAAGGAGATTACAGGAGCACATAAATGAAACTGATTTGTTTTGTATAAGGCATGTGCTTTTTTAAAAACTAACAGAAGAATGCCTAATAAATACCGCATATTATCTAATTAACATGCTAATTCTACAACTCAATAGAGCAACAAGAGGTCCGTAGTGTTAAAATTACATGCATCTTTAATTCGATGGACTGAAACTAGTTAAAATAAGCGACAGCACTACGCATTCATTGTGAGGATTCGAGAACTACCTTTTGAGATAAATGTCACCTATAGAACGAGATACAGCTAGTACACCGTTAACACGAGGTACACCCCATACACGAACAAAACCACCAGCAGCCTCTATTCGTGCCTTTTCATCATCTCTGCTTGGATGATGATCGTTTGTTAGTTCATTAGCCCAGAGCTTTACCGGATGATCTACATATTTAAAATCAAGACAAATGGTAGTACCATGTCATATCGACAGCCAAAAAAAAAACCAGATATATCTTCATGTTGGAAGTGAATTTATAAGAACAATAAGGGCAGGAAAGGGCTCGGAGATTGACAGGAACTCTACCCTCAAATGAGCATAAGAGTGCTTTTGAATCACCAATGTTGGCAACCAAAAATGTACCATCTAGCAAGAGAACGACAGTGGCAGTAGACCCGGAAACATAGTTGTTGTCTAAAGCTTCCTGTTATTTTGAAGAAATAAATTAATACATGATAATGATGAAGAATGAAATATGCAAACAACATAGATCTACCATATTAAATTTTTGAAATTTACCAATGAAAATTTCATATCAATATCACGGATTGCCCCCAATAGTGCTTCCTTCAAGATCTTATATATAGGCAAATCATCAGTTAGTGGTAACACTTCTTGAGAACTGAAACATCAACAAAAATTGACTTGGTTTTTAACTTATATAAGATTCCGACCACGTAATGTATCATTGATAGATCCTAACATAATATCAACAAGCTCGCCCCGAAAAAGAATCATATCAAAGCTCTTCCTGATACTCTGCTTCCAAAATCAGTAGATGTTATTGGTGGTGTTAACAATACCCTTTGGTTTGACGCAGTTCAACACATTTAGACATCAGAATTTAGAACAAGGGATATTGTACGTTGTATATATTAAATGGTTGAGCGTGCTTTATAATTAGAGATCACAGCAGAAAAGATATGCATAGAACAAGGAGAAACTTCGACACTGGCAAAGTAAACACATGTCCATTTTACAATATGTAAACTCAACTCTAAGTACCAAACAGTTTCCTTGGTGTAGAGAAGAACATATTTCTGAATTAAGGAATTTGTCTTTTAATTATTAGTATATCCAAACAATGAACAATACCTTGTGAGTGTTAATATATCATTCTCTGTGTTGTTTCTGCCTTGAGAAACCGATTCATGCTTGTTCTGGAGAAGTATGGACTGCTTGTAAGTACAAAATATAACATGCAGCAGAAAGTAATCCAGCAAATACTTTGAGGCCATCTCACTAGCTTCCTTTCCTCCATGACCATCAAATATTGCAAGTACACCAACCACTATCTCCTTAGGCCCATTTTTACCTGCGTTGACGGAAATGTATTAGATTTTCTTGCTTATCTCAGGTAGATAATTACTAGCTCGAGTATGCAAGCCTGTTCATGAGGTTGTCCGTCATTAGAGAAGGAGAGGAAAACGTTTTGCAAAACACAATCATGCTTAAGAATAATTATTTTACAGTGACGACATAGTCCTAAATTAAGAAGTCAGAATATTTGCCTTTAAGATTTATACAAAAATAGGGATTTGATGATACTGTTTAAGTAAACAATTAATTATCTAAATGGGGGTCAAAATTCACAAGCTAGACCTGTTTATAAGAATTAAGAAATATAACAATAAACATTTTAGCAAAAGTTAATTTGAGACTACCAACTACCAAGCACTGGTATCTTGAAATCAAGATTGCAAGTAACACGATCCTCTTGATAATCCCGATACCCTTGAATTGTGGCGAACTGGCAGTTATCAGTCTGATTTTGAAGGATTTTAGCTGGAAAGTCCCACTGAGGGCACTCTAGAGATTGGAAAACAGCCGGAGCACCGCCTTCATCATAAGCCATCATACAAGATACCGAAACCTCTTGAGCCATTACTGTAAGCGCATAAACAAGAACCCCAAGAAAAGCTACTACCATCATTAAGCTGGTTGGTCTATTACACTCCTAAGCCAAGATAAATTGTATTAATATTAGCCATGACAAGATGCAAACAAACGCAAGAAATAGGAAATTCAATAAAAGTAATCGGAGTTAACAGAAATACTAAGAAATTCTCCTGAATCAGCAGCAAGTCAGTAGCATTAGCCGAAAAGTTTCTAATTAATAACTAAACTAGTGTTAATACACAAGATTTGAACACTCGACCTCTGGTAAGTGACCGAGAGTGAAGTGAATATTTTGCATTGCGCATTAATACCACAGACACTACAATCAAATTATATCAGTGAACTTTCTAAAAATAACAAGAGAATAGACAGCTATAGAATCTAATATCATGTAGGCATTAATTTTACCAATAACATTTTGGTTTAACGGGAGGCGCAAAGTTCGAATCTGTGTTACAATAATCCCCACAGGCAAAATGATGTATACACACATATATGAGAGAGAGGGAGAGAGAGGGGGAAGACACAGAGAGAGAGAGAGAGAGAGGGAGAGAGGGAGGGAGGGAGGGAGGGAGAGAGAGAGAGAGGGAGGGGGGGAGAGTCACCGGGAGGCTGAGCATTTGGGAGCTTCGGAGCTGATTTGAGAGAATTTCACCGCCAACAGCGACCGCAAAACATACTAGCTTAACAATTAACCCCAGAATTTTCATTTGAGTTATCTCTCCCTTTTTTCTTAATTTAATAAACAGTTTTTTCTGAAAAAGAAAAGCGTTATTTTTACGTAAAGTGGATTTTTCGCCATATATGAAAAATGATCTTAATTTTTTATCATGAACATTAATATGACAATTCATAGGAGTCATGATGGATAAGTTTAAAAACATAAAAGATAACCATTTTTAAAAGTACTTGTTACTTCTATGTTCATGTTATATTATTCATCCAACGGCTCAGATTATAACAAAATTTTAGTATATTTAGCGCTTTTTAACTGCTAGATTGGATAATTCTATTACGTTTAGCGGTTAAAAAACGCTAGACAAAAAAACGCTAGGCATATAAAAAAATTGTTATAATCCGCTGGATATACATCCAACAGCTAATAAACCAACGACTGCCAAGGATCAACATGATTATAACCATCACATTTTAAAAATTTATAACTATACGTATAAATTTTTATAAAAAATTTACCAAATATATATTATCATGTAGTTATAATAATTTTAAAATAACTTTTTTTTTTTTTTGCCACTTTTTAAAATCTTCAACAAACGGGTTTAATAATATTTTAACCACTCAATTGACTCCGATTGGTCTTCAAACCTCAAAAAGCATCCAAGGAAATATTCCACTTTTTCTGCCAATGTAAAAGCTGACATGGATGCCTACGTGTATTATTCAGTTTATTAATTACACAAATAGTCAAATAATATGAAACATATGGAGGGAGCCAGAGAGCTCTAGAAACTGTCATTTAATGTCCAATTCCCAAGTCTATAAATCACATTCCACAACACCATTGCTGTGTGTATTCGTGTGTGTAATTCCCTAACAAACTCAACAAGATGTGGCAGCGAACTTTCGGCAAAAACGACGTCGAATCAGGCGCAACTCAGCCTCTCTATCCGATGATGCTCGAGTCGCCGGAGCTCCGGTGGAACTTCATCCGCAAAATATACTCGATCGTCGCGTTCCAGTTACTTCTCACCGTGATTATCGGCGCTATTGTCGTCTCCGTCAAGCCAATTTCAACTTTCTTCACTACAACTGGCGCTGGATTGTTCTTCTATATACTTCTTATCATCACTCCCTTCATCGGTACGTTTTATCTGCGAAGAACACATTTTAGCGAAAAAATCGCGAGAAATATACTGTTTTTTTTTGAAATTATTTAATTCTGTTTCTGCGAGGATTATTTAATAATCTGATTTTTGAGTATTAGTTTGAAATTGTGTTTTTTTGTTGTTGTAGTTTTGTGTCCGTTATCGTATTATTATCAGAAGCATCCGGTGAATTTCATACTTCTCGGAGTGTTTACGGTTGCTATTGCGGGTGCTATTGGATTGACTTGTGCTTATACAAGCGGTATGTTTGTCTTTATTCTTATACGTGTGGTTAGAGATTTGTTTTGTTATTACATGATGTGAATTTGAAGTTGTTTAGTTTGTGTATTGTACTAATTAGTTGATGGAGTAATTGTGCTTTACGTTTTGTTTCGCGGTTTTTTTTGAGTTTAAATGTGATATGATTAGTCTTGTGAAGTAAACGTGTTGCTTGTGGATCGTTTTACTTTGATTGTGTTTGATAGGCGGATAAGTATTTAATGTTGATTCTGGTAGCAGTTAGAATATACGTTTTGCAGGTGTTTGTGTATTGTACTAATGAGTAGATAAAGTAATTGTGCGGAACTGTGCGTTAGGTTTTGTTTCCCGGTTTTTTGAGTTCAAATGATTAGTCTTGTGAAGTACACGTGTTGCTTGTGGATCCTTGTAATTTGATTTTGTTTGATAGGCGGAATAAGTATTTAATGTAGATTGTAGTAGCAGTTAGAATATAGACAAATGTGCTCTTTGTATTACCTCTAGTCTTGCAGAAATGGCAAAAAACATATGGTAAATAAACTTCATAGTGCTCGAAAGATGTTGCAAAAATTGTTTAATTAGTTAAATGACCAGCCAAAATTAGTAAGTGGATGATCACAACTATCCTACTACTTGGCACAATCAAAGGGCAAATAAACAAATGTAATTGTTGATGCTGAGGGTGATTTGAGAATTACTGTCTTAGCTTGATTGGCTGTAGTTTTCCTCATTGACGAGTCTAATACCCCTTTTATTTTGTACTGCTTAATTACCAATGTCATTACGTGATGCTTCATCTTTTAAACTCATCATTTGATCTTAGAACTTAGTTCATTGAAATTTGGTACAGGAAAGGTGATCTTGGAAGCTGTTATCTTAACAGCTGTGGTGGTAGTGAGTCTTACACTGTACACTTTTTGGGCGGCAAAGAGGGGATATGACTTCAATTTCTTAGGTCCATTCCTCTTTGGTGCCATTATTGTCCTTATGGTTTTCAGCTTCATTCAGGTTTGACCTTTGTGTTTATGCTTTTTTTTATGCACCGACTTTTCGTAGTTAATTTTATTTTGTTAATTCTGAATTTGTCTGTTGGATTCTGTTTATTTGTAATTTCAGATATTCTTCCCCCTCGGGAGGATTTCAGAGATGATCTATGGTTGTCTAGCTTCAGTTATATTTTGTGGATACATTGTCTACGATACAGATAACCTAATCAAGCGCTATACTTATGATGATTACATCTGGGCTTCAGTCTCACTGTATTTGGACATCATCAACCTCTTTCTTTCGCTGCTTACTGTTTTTAGAGCTGCTGACAATTAGATGTCATTTGTCAAAGTGTTGTAGTCTCTTTCTTTGCTACTATTTTAGTAAAAAAACATTGTGAATGTAAGTTGTACTTGTTATACATGTATTTGTATTTAGACTACCTGTGCATCTGAATGAAGTAAAAAATTTTGTTGTTCATTTAATTTTTTTCCATAATCTTTTCAGTTGTTACAAATGCTACTTACTTTTGGCTCTACTTCCTATAGGTGTGTATTTGAACTATCATGCATCCCCCATAAGCTAATATGTGAAGACGCGGGTGATTTTTATTCTTACCATTGTTGTGGATGTTGCTTAGGTGGGGTTAGTGAACATCTGTGTTCATGTTTGCCAAGTTGGATATACAGGACGTCTGTACTTCTTCCTAAATGTTGCTTGGGTGGGTAAGGGTTGGGAAACATTTTGTGTTGTCGGTGTTTACCATACTGGAGATGTGGTTGATAGTAATCTCTGAAGGTAAATTTGATGCTATTGCAATATGATGCGATATACTATGTGCGGAAATGTACCTTTTTTGTTTAATTTGGTTTTGATGACTGATACTGAATGATCTCATCTTACTAAACTGGGATGTCTTGCGGACTTGCTGATAGATTACTTGTCTTGTGTTTAATTTGGTTTTGATGATTGATACTGAATGATCTCATCTTACTGAACTGGGATGTCTTGCTGACTTGCTGATAGATTACTTCTCTTGATGTTTGCTAGCTGCTGGGTTGACATGCTACTTGCTTAATTCGCTTCTGGTTTTCATATGCTACTTTCTTATCCGTGTTCCGCTTCTACTTGTCATATTTTTGAAGTGGATTTAGTTTTGAGTATCAGATCTAATTTTATGCTAATTTTATGAAAACAATAAGTGAGTACCAGTAGTGATTTTCTATGGAACAAATTTTTGAATCATCAACTATTCTGATAGTAATAAGATTTTGCAGTCTAAAATACCTAGATTTCAACACGTACAAGTAAAGCTTTGGTGTGCTTACTTTCCGCAGGTTGTGTACTTGTATTACTTGACACGTACCAATTGATTTCAACTTCTTTAAATGTAGCAGATAAGCTGTAGGTTTATATAGAAATTTTTAAATATAATGCTGCGCTGTATAGTTTGGGTGATTAGTTAGTTAATAGGATTTTAATCACAATTGCTTATGTTGATATACTTCTGTTGACACAAGGCAGGAAGATTTCTGTCTTGAGCTTGAAAAAGATGGGGTCTGGTAACCTTGAGAAAGATGGCGTGAAGATTTCTCTTTGTTAACCATGAAAAATTACTGTTATTATAGACTGGGTAACTCTATTAGTTTCTTGAACGTTCTGAGCAGAATTGTAGTACATATCCTTGATCATTGGATATTTATTTAAGCTTCACAACCTTCGTCTTTTTACTTTACTAGTGAAGGTGGCTATATTGGGTAGGGATCGAATAGTAAAAATAGATGGGATCAACAGTTAGTTTAGGTTGTCGCGATGCAATATCCATCCCAGCTTAGAAGAGACCTCCTTGCTTTCCTACAGGTCCTCAATGCAGGCAATTCTTGTTGCTCGTATGGTTTTGGCTTACTGGGAGCAGGAGTGTTGTTGAAAGTGTTCTTTTTTAGGGTTGAACAATGGGTATAGGGGTTCTTGAGGCCTGAAGCTGCAGGTTTGATCCTCCAGAAATACTCGTAAGCATTGAAGGAGGCTGCCGGTGGTGGTGTGGTAGGCATGGACCTTGTTGTGCGAGGTAGTGGTGGGAGAGATTGTGGTAATTTTGTGCCTTTTTCTTCTTCATTCTCTGTTTCAGTTTCGACTGCTGCATTGTGGAATTTTTGAGACCATGTTGGGTTCTGGTTTTCCATTCCCATCATTTTCTTCATCATCAAAGCTGACCTGTGAATGTTTATCACCCCCCTTGCAAGTTTAGGAACTTCTTGTTTAGTGACATTGTCCCGTAATTCATTAATTCCTTCTTCATTATCATTAGTTATTTCGTAATCATGTCCCTTGATATCATCTGCATCCTGCGAGTTCAACAGCTTCTGAAGGTTGTCTTCTATCATGTACTCCTCTTCATCAAATAAGACTGCTTTTTCACTGTCAGGTTGTTGAACATGCTGTTGACCTTTAGGAGGCTGAATAAATGTGAGGAGAAGGCGGCCATCTTGGCGGTGTGATTTGAGTTTCTTGGTTGAAGGACTTGAAACAGCTTTAAGGACCAATCGACCATTCTGACGCTGAGAATGCATCTGAACAGATGCTCCCTCAGTACCACCTGCAAGTGAAGGGATGGGAGGTGGGAAAGATTTAGGCTGCAGCTTCTTGTTAGAAATTGCTGGATAATTGTACTTGACAACTTCTGTTGTTTCTTCCAGGTATGAGTTCTGTGATATTTCACTCTCTTGCTGTGCCAGTGGTTCTAATGATTCTTCAGCCTTGTCAGAGCCAGTGTCTAAGGTGACCTTGTCAGAGCCGGTTTCTGATCCAAGACCTTCAGTGCATATCTCAAGACTTTCCAAAGACAGGGAGCTCGAAGATTTCTTCAGAAGATGATGAACATAAGGAGGTGGGAGCTCCTCCGTCTTTTTCTGTGATACAATAGAACTCCACAAATCTTGTTTAGGAATTCTTTCATATTTTTTACAATCAAGTTCTTCCTCTTCTTCCTCAGATGAAGAAGACCGATGATCAATAGCTGAAATAAACGAAAGCTGTGCAGAGGAGGAGTTCCTTTTCATTGCCGGAGGTTTGTTGAAGCCATTTTCAGCTAACCATTTCTTCGAAGACATGTCTGCAGAAAGAGTTCTCCGAAAGGAGGCAGCAGCAGAAGCAGGTGGTTTCGGTACCTGAGAGTAGGATCCAAGCACGGAGACTATCCCTTGCTTCTCCTCTTCAATTTTTAGCGGTAAGTTCCTTTCACAAGCTACGCTAGACATCTTCACAAGTGAAAGGAACAATACTTCTTTTGCTGCACACAGGTTAAATTATCTTAATTTTTGCAGATAACTTGTAGGATATGCATGGAAAGTTATATAACAAGATAGATTAATAGATAGATAATAACTGAGCGTGATTGGATTAGCCCAAATGACGGGTTTTATCTTCGGTTCGACTCTCATTCACCTCGGGACATAACAAGATAGATAAATAACAATTGGATAGTTCAAGTGATGGGTTTTATTCTCTTATACTCGTTTATAAGACATAAGCATAAATAGTTAAGAAAAATAGATAGATAACTGTGCTTGAAGAAAGATAATGAACGTGCATATACATTTATCTAAGTTGGTGTTAGAACGAAACTTACTTTGAATGAGCAAGGGTGCGATATATTGATGGGGTAGTTTGAGAAGAGGCAATCGATGATCGATAAGCCTAAATGAAACTGAGGAGCTCGGATGTATTTGTAGGAGCTCAGAGTGCATGTGGGTGGGAGTGGGACTCGCATAGGCACGCAACCTTTCTAAAAATGATATTTTTGTTATTTATTCCCACCATTTAATTGGTACCAGTCTACTTTATTCATTTTCTCACAAGTCATAATGATAAGAATATTTTGTTTGTATAGTGGGCTTCATTGTTAATCCGTAAAAAAAGGAATATGTGTATGGGAGTGTCTGATTGTTAAAAATTGATGTGCGGTTAGAAAACTTGTCGGGAAAAAATATTATTGTTAGAAAAATCAGATAACTGTATAATAAATTATATATATATGTATATATTTAAATTTTAATATAAAGTTTAAATGTTTAATAGTGAAATTTATGATGTTTTAGCTAAAATCCTGAATTCTCACATGATATTACGTGTAATATCAGAGGAGCAGAACATGTGTACATGAATAGTACGTGTAACGATAAGAGGATAATGATGAACATGGACTGAACTAGGTGAAATATCTTTTGTGAAATTGGTGGGCAGGGTATCGAACAAAGAAGAATATGTTAAGGCTTAAACTAGTGTCAACTGTCAACTATCAACGTTGTACGTCAGTGGGTGGGCAGTAAAATATCTGTAACGAACGTGAAATGAATTTCGTCAAAAATTTGTAAGAAAATTATTTTATGTCCAGAATGATACGTAAAAGTTAGTGATTTCCAAGATTCGTCTCAGCTGCCTTTTTTTTTTAACATAAAAACTCGCAGCAGCTACTTTTTGGGTGCGCACTGGAGTCCACGAGTTCAAGTAATAGCCTGCAAACCACGTGAATCAAAGTAAATCGCACTTATGTGACAGACTGTGGTCCAGGAGGCATAATCGCAAATTCTTCTCCAAGAGGCTCTCGTCTCAGCTGCATTTTAATCGCAAACCGCACTTATACGACATGCTCTAGTCTAAGAGGCATAATCCCAAATTATTCTCCAGAAGGCTCTGGTCTCAGCTGCATTTTAATCCCAGCTATGCGGAATTGAGGATGATAATAGATATGTTTGGACAAAATATTCTTTTCAAATTTAAAGGTTTACTTTTAGAAAAAGGTATAATTTATTATATTTTTTATATTCATGATTTAATTAAAAAAATAGATTTATATTTATTTTTTTATCAAAGTAAATTTTTATTTCTCAAAAATAAAGTTGATCAAACTGTATGACGGTGTGTGCACAATTTTTAAACACGAGGACAAAGAACTAGGCATCAACGGAATCAGCAGCAAAGAGGATCCATGGAATTTTCCAGAAATGATAGTGACAATTGCTACCTGTGAATTGCGATATACGACAGAAAGCAAATACACAAAAACTGCTTTTTAAGTTCATGGGAATTATTGAAATTCGATTCAGAAAATTTAATGGCCGTTAGTTATTCGGTCTTAAGAAAATGAAAAATTTATGAATAACTCTACCGAGTACCGCCTAGCTTAAAAGAAAATAGATCAGAAGGAGAAAATTGTAGCCTCAAGTCTGTTTTCTTCCAAGGATATTTTCAGTCCTATTGCATATAAGATTGCAAAACCAGTTGAACTTGCAATTGAGATTGTATTTATGATGGTACTATATTTTTAAATATAAAATTTATAATTTAAATATTTTTGAAAAAATCAAAAAAAAAATCATCTACGAGTCCTTTGCATGTAGGCAGAGACGGAAGCATAGAAAGGCTTCCCTAGGCTTAAGCCCAGGGTAATTTTTTAAAAAAAGTTTAGTAGCTATGTATATTATGTAATTTATGTGTTAAGCAAGCCCAAGCCTACTATCAACTAAGTCCAGCATTAATATAATCAAGTAGATTCAAAAAATAGAAAGTAGATTCATTAGCTCTCATTTTTTTTCGGTTCCTAATATGAATAAAAGTAGATTTTTGTTCGTCATTCATTTGAAGCCCACCCCAACTCAAATTTCTGGTTCCGTCCCTGCATGTAGGCGAACGGCCGTATTGGTTGAGGTCATTTTCAACCTTGTCTAAAAATTTCTGATTTAATAAGGTTTTGCCTTTTATTTTGACTAAACAGGTTTTCTTTTATCAAGTCGGACTGTACATATTGTACCTAAAATATTAATTAGTCCGAAGAAAAATTTTAAAATTACAAAAAACAAATATATCTATTACAACAACGAAAATCGATGAAGAATTTGAGGGTTCACTGGTTCAGAAATCAGAATGCCCAAGTGTGGGCCAATTTGTGGAATAAAAGTTTATGGGGAAGGAATAATGAGAGGGACTACAGCACAGGAATGGAGGACATGACATAACTCAAAACTTCATTTCCATCCACCAATTTTTATATGCAAGAGGGTGCATAGTAAACGAATATAAAAGCTCCAATAATAGAATTGGTCCAAATTTAGAGTATCTCCGACCATTGAAAATCCTTGGCTAAAATATGAGTTGGCATACTTAAAATAGAAAATTTTAGTCAACAACTCGAAAAACTCAACTCCAACCACGCTCAGCTGTTGTCTATAAATTTAGCCAACCTCCTATGAATGACTAAATTTGTCGAACCTCTACAGGTCTGTAAGGAAATCTGTCGAAAGTTTGCACATCATTTATTACCATATTGAACTGATATATTCTATTTAACAATCTAAAATATTAATAACATACTATTTTTAAATTATAACCAACCAATATAGCAAATACCATCGAAGCAAAATGTCTTACATGTTCACCAAATTTTAGATAATGTCTTACAGATTCCATTTAGCTAACGATTATAGCCAACGCCGTTGGAGATGCTCTTGGTTTTTGAACTATTCTTTTATCAGAATCTTTTCACTACATGTAAGTTACAAATCTAATTACCAGAAATTTAAATTGTGTGTGTTAAGTTTTGTTAAATATCCCTCCGTCCGAGAAGGTTGTTTACGTTTATTGTTTGCACGTATTTTGATACTTTTATAAAATATAACTTAATAATATTTTTTTTAATTTATTTATTTTCGAATAGAAATTTGAACGTCGAACTTTTGTTCAGGAAAAAAATTAAAAAATAAATTATGGAACTATATTTTATAGATCCTCAAAACGGGTGTCAAAAAGTAACTTGTCAAAAAATAACGTAATGAACCTGTTGGGATAGTGACATAGAGTAACTACAATATATGTAGTTATTGGTCAAAATTTGAATAATTTGACCAAGTTAAATCAAAACAAAATTATTATTTTGATATGGAGTAAGTATATTTTTATAATAATGAAAAATCTTTAAAGCTTAACATTACCAACTGATGTTTACCATATACATTGAATTTTAGTCAAAGGAAACACTGTTAGAAAACATAAAATTATTTGGGAGATTTTGATCCATACTTCCATAGAATATACGGGTATTCGGACAATTCAAATAAAAGTTATTTATAGATGTCAATTAATTTTGACTTATATTTTTTAATTAATTTGAATAAAATTATTGACAGTATCACCTTATTCGTAAAAATTAGTAATATAGATAAAATATTTGAAAACCTCGACTGTCCACAGAGCACGAATCAAGGTATGAGTTTAGTTTATTCTATGTTGTCCCGAAACATTCGGGTCTCGGCTCAATATAACTGCATTGTAAGTTGGGTATGGCTGAATATAACTGCACTGTAAGTTGGGTAGTATAGTGACCAAAAATCGTATAGTTTAATTTAAAATTGTTTAGTTTAACAGAGTTGAAAGACTGTTTAAGAAACTAAAGATTATGAAGCCTAACAATAATAATCATGTAATTTGATAAAAACTCTGAATATTACATGAATAATTACCAGATTACCTTGAGAGAGCATTGTGACCAAGGACTCTGTAGAATAAGTGATAACTAAATAACACTAGTTAAAAGCTGTTGGTTCATATTAATATATCTGAAGGCCTACTGATCTTCAAACCTGATGAACATAATTTTTTTTGTTACAGGGGATGGATGTTTTGATATTTAGGTTCTGCATACATTTTTCTTAGCCTCGGATGCGATGGAGAGAAGTCTTGACGCCCCTTGAGTCCACATATCATATTCTCTCTTGCTCCTGCACTCGAATTCCACGACCCCTCTTATCGTTGTCCTTAGTCCAAAATAGCGCCGCTGCTCTCCACCCTCGAGTAAGTGTCTTCCTGGCCATGCTGGCATGTTCTTGCACACCTCCAACACGATATCTGCAAGGCAAATTGTCAGATAAAAATTTCTGTAGTTTTAATTAATTATCCTCTCCGGTGCATTTGATAAATATACAGGATGTAGTTGTTTAGCTTAGCATATATTTAGGCTTGGATTGAGTTCAGTAGAAATAGCCTGTGATTTACTAAATTTCCCTTTTCCCAGCACATTTCATGTTTCCGCCACTAAATGGAATGTACTTCAACAGAAGTAAACAAGGAATTTTATTTTTTTTAGAATTTTAAGACAATGGACTAACTTTTTTTCTTTTTCGTTATGGTTGATGCGACATGTTTACTCTTCATCTTCAGCATCACCTGCAATTTAAATTGCCGAATTATTGCAACTTGTTAGGAAAAAGGGCTAGTCTTGAGAATGTTCTGAAATCAAACAGATTTTAACAACATTGTACGCCAGTTGTAAATTATTTACCTGTCCAGATCTGTGAATGTAAATGGAAACAATTTTCCAGTGAAGATCACCTGCAGGCAGCAATATTCGGTTATGTTAAAAGAAAAGAAATGATACGGAGAAGCTGAATATACATCATGTTGTTCTCTACCATTGCGAGTGCGTTTGAGAAGCTCAGTTCCTCTGGCAAGGAGTTCTTGATTACAGACACCTAGAAAATTCTCTTCTGGTAAAAGCTCCTCGCGGTAGTGGCCATTAACAATACCATTCTGTTCAGTCTGGCCTACCCCCATTCCAAGCCCTTTATCTATTGGAATCACGGCTGCAATATTCCAAACTTCCTTCAGCGCTCTTGCCTTTAACGTAGCTGCCCCGCGTAAAGCTGCAGAAGAGTGAACATTTATTATCAGTTTATTAACAACACGCGATATATCTTCTCAAGAAGTTCAACAACTATACATAATACTCCCTCTGTCCCATAATAAGAGTCGTTTTGACTTTCTACACGTAATTTGAGGTGTAAAAAACACATACTCCTATATACTATTTTTCAAATTTTCTTTTTCTAAATAAAAATTTAACATCTATATTTTTATTCAGGAAAAAATAAAAAGTCAAAGTAACTCTTATTTTGGGCCGGGGGAGTACATGTCTTAAAATTAGCAATGTACTCACCAGTGGCGGCTGCAGCTGTAAGAGTCAATATATCCCCATGCGATTTCACATTAACTGCAGAGTTAACCGCGGCTGTGAGATGATCGCGCTCAGCTCCCATCGACTCAGCAGCCTCCACACATTGTGCAGCAACTAATGTAGCCGCTGAAGCTACAGCCATGTCAGTCTTCGCCATCTGTTCATCCTTTCCAGAAGCTGAAGCGGCGGCTGTGGCTGCTGCGATGGCTGCCACAGCAGCAGCTACTCCAGCTACTGAGACAGCTGCATGAAGCTGCGCATTATGAGCTCTCGTATCTTCTTTCTTCTTTTCTCTTCTCTCCTTTAGCCACCTCCCAACTGTCTTTCCGCCTGGAGTGTTGCTGCCACTTGTCGCATAACAATTGCGACTGGCTGCAAATAGGGGCTGTAGTGTGTTGTTTGCTCTCAAAAACTGAACATATACAGTAGTTCGCATTCAGAAACCACAGATGACAGGTTCGAATTATACTCAAAATAGAGAATTCAATAAAATCTAAATGCAACAATTGATTCTGGTATTCTACCAACAAATTTATATTTTATCCTTTGCAATTTAGTTCTAAAATTACACCACTTAAAAATCGCCTTATTTATTCACTGAATTACTACAAACTGATCACTACATCTGAACCAAACTAAACTCATTTCATTCCACTTGGAGTAAGTTATGCCGGATTAGATATCTGCATATTTTATCAAGTTATTCAGCTTATAGTACACGACGAGAGTCAGATATACGCAAACCTAATCAAATCCTATCATCCCTTTAAATGGACTGTTTCAATCTACACCTTAAAGCATTTATTACTACAACACATGGTTCAAAAATCTCTGATTCGGCGGATTAATCCCCTACAAGGTACCTTCCCGATTCGATTTAAAAATGTGATTATCACTATAAATTTTCTCAAATGGTATGTTATATAGTAAATTAAACTAATATATTAAATATTATTATACTATTGTAAGATATTCAATATTTAATCCGATTAATCATTCTCATTAATCCCCGATAATCTGATTAATCCCTAATCAACACCTCCGATTCTCGATTTTTACGACCATACTACAACAAAATAATTGTACTAAATATTGGAATAATATAATGATCATCTGACTCTGCAACCAGGTAAATTTGTGTATTTTCAGTTTTTCACTACTATACAAGGTAAAAACTGAGTGTCAAGTAAGAGTAATAAAAGGAAAGGGGTCAAAGCTCAGAAGGAAACTGTTACTCACTTGTACACTCAACCTATCTTTTCAGCATGTCATTTCTATTCACCAGCCCAGACCCCAATGCAAAAAATTACTCTTCTGAAGTTGTATAAAAAGTGTAACTTAAATTTGTGATTGTTTTGGCATATTTTGAACAAATACTTTTAATCATATGTAGATTTGGCTTATGAGAACTAGTACAATACAAAAACTGAAAAAATATGAGTGCATTGCTCAAGTTGAATTGATCACAGTAGACAGTAAATCATAGCATAAAATTTATATTTAGAAAGCGAATTTAGTAATATGTGCGGGGATAGCTCAGTTGGGAGAGCGTCAGACTGAAGATCTGAAGGTCACGTGTTCGATCCACGTTCACCGCATTTGTTTTCTGATTTACAACATCAGGCGCTGAGGTCCCTGGTTTTCGTTTTTTTTTTTTAACAGCTTTAAAATTGAAATTGGTTATACTTAATATTAAATCTTTAAAAATCGAGTACTCATTTTCAATATCCTAATATTCAACCGAGTATTCAATTAAAATCACCTCGATAAAATTTCAATCGAGTAATTTTCAATTTTCTAGTATCCAATCGAGTACTCAATTCAAACCGACCTAATAGAACTCCAACCGACTATTCAACTAAAACCGACCCGAAAGACCTCCAACCGACTATTCAATTAAAACCGACCCGATAAAACTCTGATTCTTAGGTTTTTAAGAGCAGTGAGAAGCATCTAGCTACTGGTGTCTGGTGGCAAGTTAAGTATTGCAAAATAGTGCTAGGCTAGGGATTCATATGTCGTAAAATGCGGTCATATGATTAGACACCAATGTATATCTCTAGATCAGTATAGACGTACTTCTATAATAAAGCAAATCGATGTCAAGTCAAAAAGTTTCCATTGAGATCTACGAAAGCATTTCCATCTCTTTCTTCTTTTCTTTACTTTTGCTTTTTTCTTGTTAGTGAAAACAGAGAAAAGCTGGAAAAAATTAAAACTAGTCCCATACTCTTATTAATGTCAAATCTTCTAAAATACGTGACCCCTACCATCTACATCGACATCTACCGATGTCTTCATTTCCGTAAATCCGACAATTTTGTACACGACATGAAAGTACGTACGAACCAATATAATGACGTTATATGACGACTTTTGAACATGTATTTTAAAGCATATTAATCAGATAATCTTACAAATATAGGAGAATTGGTTTGAATTATGTAATTAAATTTAAAATTGGACTAATATTTTGAAACGGAGTGAGTAGGTTGATAGTACGATTTACGTATGTGCATGTACCTTAACAACATCCTCGTACTCGTCAGACGGCGAAATCGGTTGGCCATCGGACGTGTCTTCAGTGAGGGAAGCATTTAATGGTCCACTGCTGTGAGATAGCCTCCCAGAGGTTAATGGCGATACTTCCTGCAATTATAGTTGTCACATTTTTCGTTAGGCCGAGTTTCGGTTTCTCAAACACGTTTACAAGTGTGCGTGAATATTTAAATTTATGTAACTAAACCGAATATAACATATAATGCGTTGAAAAACAAGTTTGAGAAGTTCTCAAATATATTTACAAGTATATGTGAGTATTTAAATTTATGTAATTAAAAGGATGGGTTCAAGAACAAGTTGAGAAGTTATTGAACACGTTTCCGAGTGTGCGTGAGTATTTAAATTTGTGTGATTAGACGGAACATACGGATTGGCACATAATGCGTTCAAGAACAAGTTGAGAAGTTGCGGAAGAAGCAAACGAAAACGTGTTGCCGGAAAGTAGAGCGGACTCTTCGGGCTGAAAGCCACCGGAAATAAGTACTTCATCGGTTTTTGCGCCGGAATTAGCACCGGAAGAAGAGGCATTAGCACATTTTGAAGAAGTGCTGGGTTTTTGTTGAAGTACAAGCTTTGGGGTGGTGGGACCCACTAGGGTTTTAGAGATTTGAAAAGCTGAGGGGCTCCATGATCTTGACAAGAACTGCATGGGCTCTAGTGGGCTTTCCGGCAGCTGAACTTCGCCGGAAAGTGTACGGTCCGGCCTCTTGCTTTCCATGTTGCTTGGGTAGAAAAGAGAGTTGAGTTGGTTTGTTTTGGTAATTTGTTGGTTTGGCTTTTTAAAAGAAAGATGGCGCTTGGCAGGGGTTTTTGTAAGGGGTTTTTAGTTGTAGACGTGTAGTGTCTACATATTTTTTTAAACATTTTCTGAATATGTTATTCAATATTTTATTTTTTTAAATTTTATAATATAAATGACAGCTACTCTATTTGTTTTTCACATTATAGAGAAAGCAGATATTTTATGTTAATAATGTTCGATATAGAGGTGAACGAAAATTTTGTATTAAAGATTTTTAAGTTTTCAGACTTACAAATACGAATGTGAGACAGAGGAATGAAAATGTCAGCTTTTTTAGTGTTTTGTTTTTATATTTGAATATTTGATTTTAAAAAATTATAAAAAAATTATAATATTTATTATTATATTAATAATTTTTATCCCCGATAATTTGTAAATACAAAAAATAATCTAAATATATAAATTAAAAATTAGTTGTCACTTATAGATATATTCTTATTGATAAGTAATAAATATTATTTTTTAAATTAAATCAAAAAACTCCTAGATCTCTAAAGTACGGATAATGACTTAGGGTCTGTTTGGGAGTGCTGTTAAAAATTGCTGTGCTGTCAGAAAAAGTGCTGGTAAAAGAAGTGCTGTTGTAGAAATCAGATAACTGTTTGGTAATTTTTTGATATTTACTTATTTTGAGTTATAATATAAAAAAAATAATGTTTTTGGTGAGGTTTTATAATGAAATTTATAACAGCATTCTGCAAAAGCTGAAAAGCAGCTTTTTCCAAAAGCATGGGAGGACCTGCTTTTTCTAACCGCAGCTTTTCAGCTAAAAGCTGCTGTTCAGAAAAGCTGCTTTTCGATTTACCAAACAGTTTTTCACCTGCTTTTCAGCAAAAAGCTGCTGTTGCTGTCTGCAACAGCAACCCCAAACAGTACCTTACTCACTTAGAGCATGTCCAAGAGACTCTTTATTGGCTCCTAAATATAATATAAACAATGTGACTATTAGCAATTTAGTACAAAGTTAAGAGCGTACACTCCGACCATACTCTCTATATCTCTTCTCTATTTCATATTTTATTCATATTGGGCTCTACTATATTGGGAAACAAAACAAAAGGAGAGGGAAGTGGAACAAAAGAAAGGGAAAGATGGTGGTGAATTGGAGGGAAGGATTTTTTTATTGTGAAAAAATAAGTTAGGAGCCATGTGGTGGCTCTTAACTTTGAGGAGAGAGAAACAAGAGACTCTTAGTGATTTAAGAGCCGCTTAAGAGTCTCTTGGAGCAACATTTTGCCTCTTTCTCCTTAAATCTCAAGTTAGCTCTTTCTCCTTAAATCTCAAGTTAGGAGCCTAAACAAAGAGTCTCTTGGAAATACTCTTAGCCTAGAGGGTCTCGCGGTCAATCATCGGTTCACATTTCAGAATACTAATTTATTAATTCAACATTTCAGAAAAAAAAAACATATTGAATTTTAAAGTTTGATTTTTGTAAATAAGAGTTATTTTTTTTGCCAGAATTAAATAAGAGTTACTCCCTCCGTCCCATTTAATTCTATACACTTTCCTTTTTTGGATGTCCCACTCAATTCTATACATTTCAAAACTTTCACAAAATAGTCAAGTTTTATAATATAAAAATCTCACCCACCCACTACTTTCAACTACTTTTCCAAATTTATCAATTATATATTGATGAGTTCCACTACTTTAGAGCAACTCCAATGGGCTCCTCAAACAAGCTCTTAACTTTAAAAGTAAGGAGGATATGAAAAATTAGAGCTTCAATGGGCTCCTAATAGCTCTTTAAAAATTTAAGAGCTTCATCTCTCTCCTTTCTTTTAAAGAGCATCTAGGTGCTCCTAACTTATTTTTATTGAATAAAAAAATCACTTCCTTCTATTCTTATTCACTTCTCTCTCCAACTTTTCTCACAAATAATAATAAAATATGAGTTAAGAGCAACTATAAAGAGTAGCATTGGAGCTCACACGTTATTCAATGTACTAACTCACAACTCACTAGGAATGATTTAGGAGCACCATTGGAGATGCTCTTACTCACTTTTCTTTCTATTTCTTTCTACTTTATATATTTTTCTTAATCTCCGTGCCCAATCCATATGTATACAATTCCGAGGGACGGAGGGAGTATTAATTATGAACGAAATGCTCAAATTTTATACCAGGGTCCAAATTGTGCACCGAACAAATTAAGCATCATACTTTTATCTATGATGAATATCTACTTTAATCAGTTAATAATCGTATAGCTCAGCGATCTGATCTGTGTAGATATATATTGTCACAGGAGATAGATTCGAAGTAATATTTCTTTGTACTAGCTATTAAAGAATCATGAAACATGCAGAGCATTAATCATTGTATTCTCACTACAGTGTAATGTTCTTGCACATTACGTTTCGAGAACCAATGTAGGTTCCGAATCGGACATCTTAAACTTTAAACTCGACTGAATGAATTATACAATAAAATTCTGAGATCGGATAAAAGCGCTTCTTCTCCAGAGAAGTTGATTTCTTTTTTTTTTTCAACTCGTTTATGTAAAAAAACAAAAACGTAGTTATAAATGCTAGTTTTTCTCTCAAACTTTTATTTTTTTACCGAACACTGTAAGTCTTAATTTGTTTCCAACCAAACGGCTCCTATGTTTTCTTTTGTGACTTATTTTTATTTTTAAAATTTTAATTTTACAATAATATAGAGGGCCGTTTTAAAAGATTATATATAACAATTTATTTTTATACCAAATAAATTGTAAGTATCAAAAATACTATCCACTTATAACTAATTTCTCATTTATAAATTATAAGTAACAAACCCTGTTTTTAAATTATACTCCCTCCGTCCCTCCCATTTCTTTACACTTTCCTTTTTGGGATGTCTCATCCATTTCTTTACATTTCAAAACTTACCCAAATTAATCAATGGGTCCCACCACTTCTCCACTTTTCTTTCCTTTTCACACTACTTTTACTCCACTATCTTCTTCTTATACATTAAAAATCAATGGGTCCTACCACTTCACCCATTTTTTTTTCTATTTTCCACTACTTTATACATATTTCTTAACTTCCGTGCCCAACCCAAACGATAAGAAATGGGAGGGACGGAGGGAGTATCAAGGACCCCATAATCTGATGAGGATTATACCTGCAAAGTTTGTAAAAATAAAAGCAATCACATAATTACAAAATTCTGCAGGGACTTGTAAATGTCTCTCCATTGTCTCAAGGTTGTAGAATTGGCACTGTCATTACCCGACCATGACTGTGTTAAAACTAAGACCTTACAACAAAAATGCAGAATCAGAGTAAGCTCTTTTCATCTCTGTTTTTTGAGCAGCAGACTACTAATCAGGTAGTTTTGACTTTTGTCCTATCCTCTCTTTTACGTACTCACATTGCTTGTGTATACTACATTGTTGTCCAAACTTTTGTAAGGATTATTGAGTATCCATTTTAGAGTTTTGAATTGAGGTATAAATTGAGCCGAGAACTTGAAATATATTTCGGTTCGGTTACATTTCTTGTCATAAATTTACTTGCATTGTGTTGATCGGAAAGGCAAGTAATTTTTTAAAATCAACTTGCTATATTTCTGCTACTTTTCAAAAGTATGTTCTTTGGACTATCCTTCCGTTTTTCAAAATATGTGAAATATTAATTCAATAATTTCACTTCACACACATATTTTTGTTATTTAACAAAAATATGTGAAATAATTCAACAACATCAGTTCCCCCTTACAAAGCTTATTGTCACACATATTTCCGTTATTTATCGAAAATACGTGAAATACTAATTCAACAATTTACCTGCACACATATATCTCTGTACTTTTGTTAATTATGAAAAATATGTGAAATCATTGAACAATCTCGATTCTCACTTGCACGTCGGATCAAATATGTTTACTTCATTTAAAATACATTCTCGACTTGTCATTCCGCTTCCCGAATAACGTAAAACAATTTCATAATCTTACTCATTACGCATCTTATTCATGTTCCGTTACTCGTCGAACACACACCTTCAGGACTTCGCTTCCACATTGGATGTAGAACAAGCTAACACATACGGGACCTGCGCACACACATCATGTCACTCAATTTTTCAGCTTCGGCAAAAAAACAAATTACTTTCGGAAAAATGAAAACGAAAGGCAATATAGGCGTGCTTGGAGACGTCATCGCTGGTCATCACTATCTTTTTGATCTCGTCTAATTTGTATTTGTCGTGTGTTTTTTTATAGATTCAGAGTATTGAGGGTCCATTTCTCTGAACCGAGAAATAGGCTTTAAACAGGAGACACAAGGGAATATTTAGGGGCAGGCTTTTACTCTTTAAAGCCCTTTGTTGCTTTCTTGGTTTGTTTCTCCCTTTTGCAGTTTTGCTTCACAATTGTAACATTTTCCCGGTGAATTAGCCATTCGTTTTATTTATTTTCTTCTTGCAACAAATGGGACTAGATAAAATCTCTGTTCTAAAAATCGGTGATTAATCACGATTAGTCACCAATTAATCCCTATTCCGTAGCTCACCGAACTGATTAAATCTCCGATTAATTCATGTTCAGTGACTTCACCGATTAAGTCCGATTCTCGCTTTTTACAACACTGGATAATATACATATGTACTTTTCTAAATAACAATTGTCGGAGCACGACTAGTGATTGGATATTGCAGTGTTAAGGGTTAATCTAACTGAATTCAAATTTAAATCTAAAATCTAATATCTAGTATTCAAATCTAACTGAATGCGAACCATTCCCACTCGTATCGATATTCGACCCGGTATTATTTTTTTTGTCAGGATCTACATACTCGTAAATGAGTTATATCATAGATACAATAGCCGCATCAGGATTCTTTTCATTGAACAAAGTTTATTATCTAACCGAAACATACGCAAAGATATCTCTGGACGTTTAGTTAATAAGATTTTAAATTTTGAATAAAGAAAATTCACGAATTCTCTTTCCATGATCCTAAAAATCAAAGCAAGCAAAGAAAAGTATAAGAATAATAATTTAAGTAGAAAAAGTGTATATTATGGGAAAAATATATCAAATTATGACATATAATTCCTGACAAAAAACATAATATCTTATTAAACAAATAAGAATATTAGAACTTATAAAAAAAATATGAGACAATTATGTAAAAATATAATGTCCAACCAAAGCGGGAACTTTGGTTAAACACACAAATAAGAAAATATTCATAATATCATACTAAACAAATAACATTAACAAAAGATTTTATATTTTTTGTCAGGAAAATAAAATAAAATAAATTAATCATACTCTTTATGAAAAATTATATAGTATAAAAATATATTATTAATATTTAACCTTTAAATTGCAAAATACTGACATTAAATTATAGATATATTAAATAAATATTCCATAAGAAATAAATATAAGCTCACTAGTTATATTTATGAAACTATTTGATGTATATATATATATAGGCAAGTACTCAAATGAGAACCCCAACTAACGTGAGATATGAGATTTAATCTCAGGCCCACATTTTTATCCCTAAATTAAATCACATCCACATTTTTGTCCTTGTGTTGGTCAATTGTTCGATAGTTTAGATGAAGTGGAGATGTTTTATAGAGATTATGGTAGACGTGTTGGTTTTGAGGTGATAATTAGAACCACACATAGGCGTGTGAATATTAGAGAAATTTGTTCGCGTTTATATATATGTCGAAAGGGTGGTCGATTAGTACCTAAGTCCTTGGATGAAGATACGGATGTTCAAAAAAGGAGGAGAAATAGGGATTCTGCTAGTAGAACGAATTGTACTGCACGGATGTACGTTGTTAATTGGGAAAAATTGAAGAATGGGAAGTGACATTGGTCAATTTGAAACACAATCACACGATCAATGTGAAACGGTAATCCATATGAACGGTAATTCTATTTTTTAGCATATATACATTATTACAATGTTGAATGTATATAACTAGCTTGCACTCGTTTTCTAAGTGAAAGAAGAGTACATGATAATTATTTTTCACTAATTTTCTGAGTAAAAGAACGAGTATTAGATTATGAGAAAAAACATCAAATTACTAGTGTTGCAGATAATGTTATGAAATGGTAATTCTATTTTTGTTTTGTTATATTTTAGGATATAAATTTTAGTTAATTAATATCTACAGTTGTCAACTCCAAAGTTTGACAACTTAAAGTTCCAGTAATTTGGGGCAGATATTATAGTTTGACTTCAAAAAATTCAGTAATTTGAGGCGGATATTATAGTTCCTGCATCAAAATTAGCAACTTAATATAGTCTAAAACCAGCTAACTGTACAAAAATTAGCCAACTTAAAGTTCATGTATCAAAATTAGCAACCTAATATTCAGATATGGCATTAAGTTCAACCAGAGCATCTTCGGTTGATTGTAACCCCTGATAAGCAGAGCGTTTAACAAATCTGGAGAAGCTATCAATTTCATCCAAAGATTCGCGAACCAGTTCTATATTATTCCAGATTTCATCCAAATGTAGGCATTTAAAGACACAATAACCGGATGCTATTTCGAATAGGAAAAATAAAGACATTCTAAGCTTTTTAGGAGGAAATGAATGCGAAAACAACAAGACATGAATATAAACGATCGCAGCTCAAAGGACATAGTACTACTGGCCGATTATAACATATATATATACATCCAGAGAGAGAGAGCGCGTACAGTGCACGGCGTTGCGGCGGTAGAGAGAGTGTTCGGCGAGAGATGAGGTGTAGAGAGAATGTACAGTGCGCGGCGTTGCGACGGGAGAGAGAGTGTTCGGTGAGAGGTGCGGTGCGGTGCGAGTGGAGACAACGAGCGTGCCAAAAAATTGAATATAGATTTCATAGTGTGTGTGATTTGAAAAAGATGAAGTGGAATTCTATTATACTATATATTTATAGGGGGAGTGGGGACCGGTAACACAGCACAACTCGTGCAACTTAACAACTATTATAAATAAATGATTTTTTATTCCCATTTTTTTTTCTTTTTTGACAAATATTCTCCCTCATTTTTCTTAATTTTCATCTGAGTTTTCTCTCTCATTTTTCTTAATCCTGAATCAATAGAGCCTTTAAATTAAAACTTTTTAGTAGTATAATCAATGAAAATTTTGTGTTCAGTTTCTTTCTGAGAAATTTAAAATTAATTTGGAATATGTTATTTCTTCTTAATATTCATAATCACGGTGAGATAATATAGTTTAGGAACGAAATATTACAAAATCATCCATTTTTAAGAGATGATAACAATTTCCTTAAAAAAAAATTAATGAATATAATATATTTCTCTGCTTGTAAATAAACAAGATTCAAAAATATTAAAAACACATAAAAGCTAATATGAATTGTGAGGTTATTACGAAACAAAAAATATTATTATATTAACATAAAATCAAAAAATTAATCAGAACAAAGATTTTAATAAATATTAAAGTTGATGGATGTTAATGATTAATTGATAATGATATTTAATATTATCAATAATGATAAATTATATATATATATATATATATATATATATATATGATTATATATACATATATTTGATAATCAAATATATTATTATGAATAAATCAATAAATCATAAATAATACATTATGATTTTAAGTAAAATGTGGACTCCGTAAAATGTGATACCATCACCCCAACCATTCCAAGGTGATTCAACAACTCGAGCAGCGGAAGTGTGATCTCAACCTCTCATTGATCGTGAGGAGAGTCAAAATGCTTTAACTAGCTACTTGACAGAGATAGGGTCTATGCAAAGGACAAAGTTAGTGGTCATCAGAAAGTTGTTTTGAGAAGTTAATCGCTACTTGACAGAGATAGGGTCTATGCAGAGGACAAGGTTAGTGGTCATCAGAAAGTTGTTTGGAGAAGTTAAAGAGCTCTAGATGCCAGACATGGGATTGGGAATTTGTATAGGGGACCTTGAAATCTTTTCGGAGGACAGAGAAGTGGTTTTGGAAGAAAGAAGAGCATGGAGAGAATCTCGATGAGGAGGTCGTCGAAATCCTACATATATATTTGTAGGCTAATAATCAAATACATACCATTGTATGCTATTAATCAAATACATACCATTGAATGCGAACCTTAAATACGAATCAAGAGAAAAAAGACCTATATGACATCACTTACTCTGTAAATATCATCACCTATCTGGAGCCCACTCTCGCCCGCACTCAATCCACCTGGGACCTACTAAAGTCTCATTATGACTTCGGACAGGACCCAGAACTTTAGAAGGGCTCCGTACAATGCTTTACCCCCTTTCCATTAAGGCCCACCCCCGTCCACTAAGCCCGCATAGGCCTCATCAAGGCCCACCTAGGGACCCATTCTCGGCCACAAACTTTCCTATACTTCTAAAAGCATTAGTTCGCATTTAAGGGTATTTAGTAGATACATTCTATTTTCTCAAATATTATATTATGTTTTTATTATCATATTATTTTAATAATTTTATAGAGATGTACTCGAACACAAAGAGTAAACAAATTTAAACAAAATAAAGTAACTTGAAATTTGAGTCAAAAAAAAAAAGTAACTTGAAATTAGTTTCTCGGTAAATTAGCTTCTAATTACATATTTTTTATGGAAAAAAAATCTTTATACATATTAAGAAAAAATTTCTTAATCATCCTCAAGTACATCAAATTCATACAGTAGTGTCTCTATATCCAAATTTGAGTACAAAGTGTCTGTTCAGCAAGAACAGTACAGAATGTTGTAACAACAGAGCTAGTTCCAACCACTTTCACAATCCAATGAAACTTTGGATAAGCACTAAAGCCCAGACATCTAGAGGAGAACTAAAAACATTAGCTTGCATCCAAGAATGTGTTGCCTTCCTACTTCCTGAGGTTTACAACAACTTAGAAGAATCATAAGATATGATCTTAGATCAACAACTAGTTCACTGATATAAACCTTCATTCTAAAGGAGAAGTGAGACACCAACCTTCAATATAAATCTTCAAAATGCACGAAAAGTACTCTAATGCAGTCAAAATTGTACAACTACTGAATATGAATTGTGGAACGGTTTCAGGGTTTTCTTGCTAGACACCGGTATCCTTAAAGCTCTTTGTCAGCCAAATTGCTGTTTCCCTGGAAGAAACTTTCTCAGGTCCAAATGGCTTCAGTAACACAGACAACTCCTGGAATCGGTTTTGTTGCATAAGGTTTGCGCTAAACTCGAGCAACCCTTCGAGGGCCTCAGCTCTTTGCTGGTAGGATGATGTGTCAAACCTGTGTTGCTGGGAACCAGATTCTGAAGAGGGCCGGCTTGAAATGCAAGTTGCTGGATTGTTCTCGGAGCACTCACTTCTCGTTATTGGAGCGACGTAATCAACATTCGTTATGTATGATCTGGTTACTGTTCTGCGACTTTTGTCAAAACTCTGGACAGTGCACTTGTCCTTTGTGATTGCATTATTGTCACAGCTTGGTGAAGTAGAAGAGCATTGAGCAGATGTTGATGAAGTTTTTCGAACAGGGAAGAAAGGGTCTTCATCAGATGCCAATGGGAATTCTGTCATTTTGTCAATTATTGGAGTGTTCACAGACACATCGGGAGAAGCAACATCATGCAGGAGTTCAGCACTGGCCTTGTAAGGTGTTTTTGATAGGGTTCTTGCTGACATAGGAAGAGATGCTCTCCGAGTTGATGGCAAAGGTTTCCTAGATGGTGTTTGTATTTTTTTGCACTGCATTCAAGAGCAACAGAAACATGAGTAATATTATCTATACAATTGGCAATAAGGAGTTTAGGTTTTATATCTTCTATGATATTTACATTCAGTTAACAATAATCATATCCCAACACCATTAGACTAATATCAACTTACCAAATCATGGTCTGAGATAGTGGTATATATCCTCGGAGTTGCTGCTCTTCTTGGAATTGTACCAGAAACTTTTGCAGGTGTAAATATTGGAGATTTGACAGAACTTATTGACTTCGTTACAACTGTATTGTCGCTAACACTATCTTCGCCTATACTGCCAATAGAAAATTTTCTGTTGAATTTTCGAGAATCATGTGATCCTTCAGAATAACACAATGAATCCTGCTCAGCTCCGGATACACTAGGATTTAATGCCCTATCATAGCCAAATGATCGTCTATTCTCTCTATCAGAATGCATGGTAACAGCTTCAGGCTCAGAGAATCTTGTTTGCTTTACATAGTTGGTAACAAATTGCTGGGACGGAAAAGTATGCCTTTTAGGACTACTAGAATTTAGATGGATATTCAAGACATAGGGCTGAAGATATGGGAGCCTGAGCAAGTCCGCAGCCTGTAAAACAAAATAGACTTCAAATGAAAAAAAAGAAGAAGAAACAAAATACAGAAAAACTGTTGATATAATCAGATTTTTAGCTCAACTGTAGAATAGATATGGCCTACATAAGATGTTACTAAGGTCCCAACTCTTTATTAGCACATCTAAAAGCAAAAACCAAGAATATAACTTGGTAAATACATGCCATGCTCTGAGTTGATGAAAATCTAAAATATTACAGGTAGCATAGAGGAATATAGTTACGCTTACGCAAGGTGAAAACAATAATACATGAGAGATTCTTAAACAATGTCCTGATTGTATGCGTGTAAAGAGTAGAAAGAAATGGTATGATACATACACTTGGTCTAAGTTCAGGGTTTTTCCGCAGCATGCTCTTTACAAGTCCTCGACTGTAAGTAAAAGTTCAAAAATTGGTCAGTAACAAAAGAGCGAATTGCAGGCAGCCACAAGACATGAACGATAACTTATCGCACTCACAATGCACCAGAATACATCACAGGTATTGGAGCCACTATAGACTTGTTTATCTTCTTGATCAGAGATTGCATATCCTATTCAAAGAGAACACCGAAAATTATAACCTATGGTAACTATTAAGATCTTAATTGAGCATAAAGGCATATAGCAAACTTAAGCTAGATTAGATATAAAACTGAAGTACTACGTCATATTTAATAAAATCATGAACATTAAAGGTCAACAGGTTGCATGTCCAAAACAATTTTAACATTATGTATACTCAACCCAATTTTGTAAAAATAAATAAATTAAGTGAACTTCAGTAGTCACTCATTCTTAACACCCAGATAACAAAAGAAGACAGGCAAAGATTGACAAAAGACCAAATTAACGTAATGAATATCAGTATAAAGGTGACAACAGTGATAGTGAGATAAACACTGTGAAAAGTCATTTAGTAACTCACGAAAGCTTTGAAGGCAGGCTTATGGGCAGCCATTTCATATATACAACATCCTGGTTAAAAAAAATACGAAAGAAATTAAATATACAAACAATTGAAGAGATAATAAAACTTGATTAATCTTCACTAGTTAAATACAGATTACAAAGTTTACCAAGAGACCAGATATCCGACTTCGAACCATAAGGTATATCAGCAAGAAGCTCAGGGCACATGTAACTAGGAGTTCCCACAACCTACACAGAGTAAATGTAAGGAGAACCCCTCATAAATAAATGTGAGTTAGAATGTCATAACCGTGGCCAATATACTTACTGAGCATGCTAGGTCATCAGAAGTCAGCATTTTTGCAAGGCCAAAATCACCTGTGAATACCAGAACCACACCTTAATATGCATTTCAAGTGAGGGCCAGAAGTACATGAACTGTATTAAAAAAAAGTTAGAGGCAACAAGCATATGGCCATCTATTATTTACCTAACCGTAAGTCTTGATTTTTCTTCAGAAATATATTTGAGCACTGAACCAAACAAGAACCGGTATCAGGAACACAATAGTTGAGTGGATTAAACAGATGCAGATTTGTTAAATATTTTTCACAATTTTCAAGGAGATATCAGTGACCTTGACATCACGATGAAGAATATGGTTCTTGTGCAAGTAATCAAGCGCCATAAGAAGTTGAACAAGCCACTTGCAAAGTTTCTGCACATTAATCAACAATTGTAATGTACTGTTGAGTTCCGACTATATAATAAATCCATTACAAACTAGTGGAAAAAGAGTTGAGCACAGATATAACACCTCTTCGGTGAAATAAACGCCATTTGTTCTTTTAATTGCGTCCGCCCTAAATGAAGGTCACAACAATCAACAGTCATACAAGATAGAACATAAGAGCATTGCATTAATAGAAAATTGATGGAATTACATATGTAACTTACATGTCTCCTCCCTCACAGTATGCTATAACGATGCAAACAAAGCAACCCTGAATATGATAAAGGGAAGTTGTCAAAGGCACGATTATGTGACATATATAGAGTCTACCCACGTGGTGTTTCTGTATGTGGCATCTGCAAACTTACTCTAACATGATGATACAAGAATAATGTATGGGATACCAACCACAAGTTGTATGTTTGACATCTGAGCCAAATAACATAATAAAAAAGGTAAACATATAGCTGCTAATGTGATGAGTTTCTGAAACAATTAAATTCACAGCTCACACCAGCGCACTGTTTAATAATATTACTAAATGAAGTATGAAAGAATATAATCATATATTGTATTGTACATAAATAATGATGATTTCTTAATATGCAGGCTTTACAGACCCCCGTTTGTAAAGGGATTGGAATGGAAAAGAAGTTTCATATACAGATGTTTCTCTACTTAAGATAAGACAAAATATATCTAGCCACAGGAAAACACAAAAATGAACATGTTAAATACTTGAATAGTATCAAAACAAGAAATCAACAATCATGTTTACAAATCTAGCCGCAAAGTAACATGATACAACTTGTCTAGTTGTATGAATATGGATATAAGTGGAGTTTTTACAAACCTTTTCTACCCAGGAATCTTTGTACTCTATGATATATGGATGTTGCACTTTAGAAATAAGTTCCATCTGCACATATAGTCAAAGACAGCATCTTACAAATACACTTAATTTACCATATATATTGCTTTTATGAAATGCACTAATATGCAGAAATTCTGCTAAATTTTTCACAAAAATGCTATAGGGAATCATGTCCAATAAGAACAAACTAAAATTATCGGACCCATTCTATACATATCCTTTGATTTGTGACTTTTGAAAAGTGCTAAATAAAACAATATGCCAGTTTATTGTCAAGACTTTGTTTATGTCTTTATGATTAATGTACAATTGATTCCCTAGAAAGTAGCACGACATGCTCGCATCATGTGTTTATATGAAATACTAACCTCTTGGAGGGCAGATCTGCGCGTCCTAATTGTTTGGCGAGCAAGGCGAATTTTCTTAAGCACGTACCTTTAAAAAAATGAACTGTCAGAAGTAGACAGTGCAAAGTACAATTTTGATGCACAATACAGTCGAACATCTCATAATATGAACATAAATTGGAAATACTAAAATGGGCACTCACTTTTTCTTTTCATGTCTATGCCTTACAAGTAGAGCAGAAGCAAAGGAACCTCTGCCAATCTGCTCCAGTATTTCATAATTTTCCATCGCATGTACTTCTTGCTTGGGAATCCGGTTTCTTTATCGATATTAGTTATATATGTCTTGTGTTGCGCCTTCGCAGTAGCTAAAGTGCTTCAAAAATTGCAACTTGAAGTAACAGAAGTCTTATAGATGTTTCTGTCCACTAGTCACTTGTGTAGCTCCAGGAATTTCAGCACATGTGATACTAGCAATATATAAAGCATCGCAGTAGAGATAGATCAGTTTACAAGTTCAGAGACGACCATAAAGAAAACACATCGCCTCAAAGCTTATCTGACCCCGAAAAACAAAGCTCAAGATAGCTAACTAAAACCATGACTACAAACTGAAAGTAGTTTTAATACTAATCACTGGCGTGATCAATATATGTACAGCTAATAGAGATGAACGATAGAATTCAGGAAGCGTTGTGGTTCACCAAGCCGAGTAGAATAAATACTACATACCGACAGAGATCAAGAAATTAGTTACAGTACACCAATTCTTAGATTGCTAAAACCACCAAACTATGAGGTATAGCCTAACTATCAACCCTAACTAAAAACAAGGATAGTCTCATTTAGTCATTGAACTAAAAACAAATTTGCAGCTACAGATAAGTTAGAACAACAAAGTCCCTACAATCCACAGAGATAGCCTAATTAAAAAAATTCAACATCATTAGGAACATAGTTTTATTCATATACAGCATTCACAAACCAAATAAGATTAAATCTGCTGATTTAAAATCTTGAACCTAAGAAGTGAATCAATCTGAAAACCATAATCACCAAGAATCAAAATCAAAACAATTTTTCATTCTTATTCCTTTTCTCTATTGGGGGGAAATGCAGCATCATAGTAACTTCCAATGTGTAAGCTACAATTTCAATCTCATCACAACCATTTCAAGACATCCAACAAAAAACCATTACATAAATTCAGGAAAAAAAAACCAAAATCCAAGAATTTCAATCAACATAGTTATAAATACTAAAAGGGCCAAAAATTAAGCACAAATAAAAATCATTACAAAAAAAAATTAAAAATACCTGCAAAACTGATATTACAGGTTCGAATCTTGTCAAATACAAGACGGGTTCTTCTTATACAAGTGTGTTATGAGAAACAAGAAGCAAGCAAGAATGAAAAATGAGTTTGTGTGTAATGTGTGTGCTCACATTCCATGTAGCAAAAATGAGAATGTATATAAATAAGAGAGACAAGAAAGAAGATGAGAAGCAAGAGGATAAGTAGAGCGTATCATTGGTGGTTGAATATTAAAATACTCCGTACTGTAGTATAAATAGAAGGGGATAGAGAAAGCAAAAGCTGAGGGGACATTTTTCAACTTATTTCAAACTTAAAAGATAGACTAGTACACATGAGTACATGACAAGAAAAGATGGACAATACTTACAAAATTGTGTGTGTATAGGAAGATTATTCTGTTTTTAAGGACAAAGTGCCAATGAACAGTACTGCATCAAGTCAAAGCTAGAGTTAAACATTTATGTTTGGTCTGAAAGCACTGAAACCAATAAGTTTGAAGTCTTGGGATTTAGCAAAGTAGTTTACTCCATGATCACTTGCTTTTTTCTCAAAATAATTGTCACATTTCTATTTTTATTGGTCAAATTGATTAAATTTTGACCAAAAATTATAAGTCAATCACTCATTATTTTAAAAAATTGAAAATTACATTTTAAAATAGATTAAAAGTTATTTCTGGTGATATATTTTTTTTATTTTGTCACTTGATGAAATATTAATAAATTTCAGTCAAACTTTAGTCAATTTGACCGACACAAAATCAAATGTGACAACTATTTTGAGACGGAAGGACTATTTTTTTGGTTAATTATCAAACTCGTCACTCAAGTCGACAAACGGTATCAACTTCAACATTGATCTCCACGGGGTCTCAAGTAGCTTACTAAACTCGCTTAATCGTATCAAACTCATCACTGTCGTTAAAAAAAGTAACGAAGGTTGAGATGGAATGACAGATTGGCAGTAGAGTTTGATATGTGGCAGGCCACATCATTTGAAATTTATATGGAAATAAAGTATGCAATCCTTTTATTAAATTAATTTTAGAATATAATTATCTAAATAAATGCATGGAACTAAATTTTAAGATATAATTAACTAAATATCCAAGATTAACTTTTATATTTTTTTATTGGATTATAATTATTTTTGAATAATGTTGAAATGCTTTCTCTTTTAATAAATTTTATTTATTTGAATATTATTGTTGGCAAAAAAATATTTTTAATTTTTTTTATATCACCAACTTTTTTAAAATTTTTACTATTGAATCTTTTTAAAAAGATATTCCACATAAATTGAGAGAGAGGTCAAAAAAATTGAGAAGGAGGGAAGATCTAGATGTAGAAGCAGCCAACAACAGGTACAAATCTTCAAAGATTTAATAGTAGGAAGAGGATGCAAAATTAAAAAAGATTTATTAAATATATTTATATTTATAAATATAAAAATATTTATATGAATTATAAAGAAATTCGAAATCATGATCTTGAATACTTTCCGTAGAATGCGACCGAAAAGGGTCCAAGTTAAAAGATTTATTAAAGATGAAAATATTGTTTGTTTGTAGATGTATCATTGTGTAGGTACGAGAGATTCTCTTCTCTCTTTCTAGGAAAATGACAAGATACCAACCGCTAGCTGTGCACGAGTGAAGAACGTACCTAACCTAGATTTCTTGTCCTACCATTTCTTTTCTGAATTTTGTTTGCTCATAAAGCTTATGTGTAACCACAATTCAATTAGCTTAATTGTGTTCGAACAGGATCTCATTTGTGGCTAGTGAATTGGTTGAAGCTGAATTGATTAGCTAAACGAGCTTTCAAACTCATGTGTAGATAATTGAAATAAGTTATTCCAACACTATTCTAGTAATAATTATCAAAATCATTAGTACATCCTGAAATTTTCTAGTCGTTTTCTATTTTTAAGTAACCTTTAACCGTACTTGTATAAAATTTATGAATGAAAAATTTTTTTCCCTCTTTTTTCTTCTTTATCATTTCCACCCCAAATTTATTATTAAAATAATAACATGGAACAACAGGAATTGTTGTTACACTTACATTAAAAATATGAATTTTTAGATTAATATAATTAACTGGAACTCATTATTTTATTTTATTAATAGATAATGAGATAAGTAATTTATTGGACTCCGGCGGCTAATATGAGACATATGTCCTCTCTATTATTTTTTTAAACAAAATTTTGTTGTTTCAACTTTTGAAAGATTATAGAATGTTTCATAAATATTGAAAATATATAAATATTTTTTGAAAATTTGTTTCGCGGTCACCGAATATCATGGCACTTAAAAACTCAAATAAACCCTTCACTTTTGTGAATGCGAAAGTTGAGTGTTTTCTTTTGAAGATAAGTTGAGTGTTATAATTACTTTCACAAAATATACACGATATAAAATAAATATATTTTATATACAATATTTAGTGGTAATCTAGAATCTAATGTCCTAAATTATGATTATCGAAGCGCTGCACGTCTCTGGCTCTCCCAATGTATACAACAATCAAAATTCAAACACAGGAATTAGAATGCATATTGAAATGGATTACAAGCTTGAATTTGAGTGGAGTTTTGTAATGCAAATGAGAGATGCTATTCACATTTTTGGCCAGCTAGTTAGTTAGTAGCTGCTGCTGGTGCTAGACTTATAGTTACAATACATTAATACAAGGTTTTAAAAATTTCGGTTTTGTTGAATCGGAACCTAATCGAAATAATTTGGTTTCTTCGATTCGAGTTAGAATAATAATTTAGTTCGGTTTAATTTCAAAAAATACATATTTTAATTTTCGATTTTTTTAATTCGGTTCGATTTTAAACTGAACCGCCGAATGCTCACCCCACTGAAACTATACCTAAGAAGTTTGCCCTGCAAATGTGATACACAATTAGATATTTTTTTTTATGATTTTTATTTTCATTACTTCAAACAGATTTTTAGCTAAAACTTCTCAGTATTGAAAATGCTGTCACGATTTTAAATCCAAAGATTTCTTTCACATTTAATAAAACCTAAGAAACCTCTTTTGTTATTTATAATTCAGATTTATGTAGAAACTTCGTAAAAGGGAAAATGCCATTCGAATCGAAACCAACACAGTGCGATCATCGATAATAGTCCGACAAGAAAGGAATTTGTGATTAAAGCACTGCACCAAGTAATTATAGCCTACTAATAGGTGTACCTAATGGAGCCTAATCACACATCGCTTCATGGGCTCTAAGCTTTCGTGATATGCATTAATAAGATCTTAAGTACACTATTAATAGTCAAATCGCATTAATGAAGATCTTAAGTACTTTATTTTTAAATTTAGATTTTATGATTAAGAGTTTAACATATACGTTTCTTTTATGAAAAGATCTTTAAAAAATAAGATACAACACTTTTATTTACAAAAATGTATGTCAAAATATTTTGACTAGACATAATTATTATTTTGAATAAAATATTTTATCAACACTTTTATTTACAAAAAATTCATACAATAATTCTAGCTATGTGATCGTAACATTTTAAAATACGTGTTAAAAGATAAAAATAATATTATTAAGACGAAATATTACATGTTTTTATTTTTGAACAACACTTTGTTCACAACCAGATGAAAATATTATTAAATTTTTTAGTCAAGTTAAAACCTTATTAAACTTTTGATCCAAGTTAAAACCTCACCAAGCCAATTGAAAACATAACTCATTAATTATAATATGTTTGTTAAAAGGAAAAAAAATGGTCACCACCATACACTTTTCTAACATCTAGAATGTGATGATTGCCCAACACTAGTAAGCTTTTAAATTAATAAATATAACAAGAATTTTCTTTTATATCAAAAAAGTCGGCAATAGATTTATTAAAAAGAAACTTATTTTATAGAAGAAATAGTTGTGTGGTACATAGAACCTCTTAAAGTGAAAATAAGAACAAGACATTGATTATATAAAAACAATGTTACAGATATTGTGGGCCGTATGGCTATTACTCCCTCCGTCCCTATTTATCTGTCCACTTTGGAAGTAAGAATTTGTCCCTATTTATCTGTCCATTTATACTTTCAAAACTAATTTAATGATAGTTTTTCAAATATATCTCCATAATTTCAATTTTCAAGGCTTGACTTATTTAAAACTTGGTTGAATTCATGTTTTCAAGACATAAAGTAGGGGTATTCCACCATTTTCAAGATATTAATTAGAGGTATTTAATGAAAAAGTTCATACAATCAATTATTCCTTGGTATGTGTTTTTTTTTCCAAAATGGACAGATAAAAAGGGACGGAGGGAGTATTAAATTTCATATCTTACATTTTAAGACCCTACGGCTACTTGACCGGAATTCCTAACTTTGAACTGTCGGTGTGGCTTGCCAGCATTGTCTAGATCCTTTTTTGCATTGAGATGTTAATAAGTAGAGCTGTTCGCGAACCGAGCTGTTCGCGAACAAGCTCGAGCTCGGCTCGATAAAAGCTCGGTTCGGCTCGGTTCGTTAAGAGCTCGAGCTCGAACACATAAATATGTTCGTTAAGAAAACGAGCTCGAGCCGAGCTTTTAGTGTGTTCGGCTCGAGCTCGGCTCGTTAAAACTCGAAAAAAAGCAATATTTTCATGATAATTTCGTAATATATATATGTTATTGAACGCCGAATTCAACATATAATATATCAAATCGATCATGAGAATATTAACTATAATATGGTGCCATCAAAACACACTAAAAATTTTATTTGGCTTGCTATTTTAAGAGTAAAGTAGCATTTTGGTCTTATTTTTCTCTGGCTCGGCTCGACTCGACTCGGCTCGTATTTGTTCGTGAACAAGCTCGTGTTCGGCTCGTTAGTTGACGAGCTCGAGCTCGAACACATTTTTTTGTTCGATAAGAAAGCTCGGCTCGGCTCGGTTCGATAGGAAAAAATTTAAAGCTCGGCTTGACTCGGTCAAAACTCGGCTCGGCTCGGTTCGTGAACAGTCCTGTTAATAAGTCCTTGTAGTCATGAGCACGGTTGGATTGAAAATATGAACAGGTACCCATATAAGTCATATTTGTAAAAAAAAAGAAAAAACCCTTATAGTCATGGGAGAGATACTAAGTCCTTATAGTCATAGGAGAGATACTAATTCTAGCTTAAATTTTAATTTATTTGAAATGGTTTTGATTTTTATGCATTTTCATTTTAGATTTAGCATATTTCTTTATAAGTTCGGGATATTTTCTTATTTTAAATTTCAGCCTCGTTTTCATTTTTGATTATTGTGTGATAAGTTTACAATAAGTTATACTTCTGTTAGGTTTTAATATTACAATAGAAGTGATAAATATTACTGTCAAACCTTATCAAATATATTATTTTTATATTATTACTCAAATAAGTAAATACAAAATAAATCAGATAATTTTTCGATTTTTACTACAAAACCTTTTTACGAACTTTCTGACATTCTAATTTATTTATAATTTAACAGTACCCTTAATTTTATAATTGATTGTACGGTTTATCAGCTGAAGTAACTTAATAAATTTATGAATGCGTATTTTGTAATCTGGTTATTTTATGGAATAAAATTGCGTTTGAGGAACTGGTCGACCTTGTAGCCTCGTTTCAAGAACGCGGGCTTATATTTTGTATTGTCAATATTTTCCAATTATGAAAAAAGCCCAACATTGATCGTGGGCCTACGAAGTACTTGTTAAACTTTTATCTGCTTCCTTCTGTTATAAAGGCCCGTGTCAACTTATATGCTTAATTATGACTAAATAACAGTGTTATAGAAATCTGGAATCCGACCTAATCGGTTGAATTACCGATTTAGGGATTAATCGGAGTGAAAATCAGATTTATTTTAATATTAAAATATTATTTAATATTTAGTTATTATTATATTAGCTATTTAGTAACTAATATATTTGCTATATTCAATAACTCTGTAATTATTCATATTTAAAGTAATATAATATTTTAATTCTAATAATTTGTCATATATACTTCGATTAAGAAATATATATAAGGATTAATCGGATTTCAAAAATCGAATAGGTGGCCGACCTTGCAGGGGATTAATTTTTAAAACACTGCTAAATAAGTAAATATCACTAAAAAAAAAATAATATTTAAATATTTTTTGCAGCAGTGTTTTAGAAAAAACTAATTAACGTTCACCAACTGCTGGGTTAGTTCGTTTCAGGTTTGCGATTGACACGAGCTAGCTATTTTGAGAAATTGTACAGGTGCTCAAGTAGAATCTCGTGTGGGATTAATCTCGATCACCCTTTCGAAAATGTTACTTACTTCCGAACGGGACATACCTGATATTATGATTTGAATAAAGAAGCGGTCGACACAACCGGATTGTTGAAGGTTGTAACAATCTGCTGCTGCATAAGCATCGCTCATTTTGATATTAATTTTACTGTCGAACATGTTAATATTCTGGGCTGGATCTAGCGGGAGGCACGGGGACACTTGTCTCCATGACATTCATTACAAATTTTACAAAATTATAAATTGTCTCGGGAAAATTTAAAAATATACGAGTGTTTTCCAAAAATTTATTTGTTGATCCCAGGAAAACAATCCTAGATTTGTCCGCCGTGCCTTCTCAACAATACTATATAATGGAACATCGAAAATGCTTAGCTATATACTCTTCAAACATTATACATAATGTGTAGCTAACATGCCTTATAGTCTAATCATTAACAAAACAAGGTTTTCTTCAGCAAGACACACCAGTAAGCTTCTTCTATACACTCAACAACTCTTTTGCATAAACAGCTAAAATGGTATAATAACAATGTAGCAATTAAAGGCATCATAAATCATAAAGAATATACCTCAGAAGGGTTTGCAACAAAAATCCCGAAATGTGTATGGAAAAGAAATTTACCCCAGTGGTTTTGCGGAAATTTCTAGGATCTTCAGGATCCGCATACAGTGTCACACCACATGACAACACATCAGCAGTCTCAAGTATAGAAATGTGAAGCTAAAATATGAAGTTTAGAATCATTTGATAACCATGAGCAGTTTTAGAAGGTATATACTACAGCACTACATGAAACTTGCCCATGTCTTAAAAGTTCACTAAATCACTTCACAAATATATTACTTGCCAGGGGATAAGTATATAATTAGCCCAATAATAATCATGTACTCAAGTAAGAAAGTAAACAAATTATACGCAAGAGTAGGCTTCTTTTTAATATGACAGATGCCTAATAATGTACAGGAGTTTCTCTAATGTCGGGAGACCATTTATTCAAAAATTTGCTAAGGAATATAATGGAGAAAGTATGAACTCTATTACTCTACTCATGTGCAGGCTTGGTGTAAATACCTAGCTCAGTCTCCCTTTGTCTTAGGTTCTACGCATGCACAAAATGGCGCCTTCTTTCGCTTGGGGATCTTTCTTACTCCACCATAGAGATAATCCCGGAGAAGGACTCTTCTTTTGGACTCTACAATTTTAATTTTTCCTTTGCTTTCCTTGCCATCGTCAAGCTTTAGTAATTCAAACTGTATTCTCTGTATTTCCAACTGCAACCGGCCAATTCTTTCTGATACTCTTAGCGCCTGCTCTGATATTCTCTTCCTTCTTGCACTGCCACTTTCTTCCGATTCCGTTACAGACTTCTGGACAGCCTGTGAAGATTTGTCCTCGATATTCTTCATCAATTTTCCATTGAAGTCGAACAACTTCTGGATTGATGACTCAGCTTCTTCCAACTTCCCTTTAATAGTAGCGGTTTCAGTGCTTCCTTTGCCTTTTCTGGTCTTCTCGACACTCTCAACTTTCCTCTTCAAATCTTGGACAGTGATTTGAAGGTTTGTCAACTTCTGGACATCAGAGTTCAGTCTTTCCAAGACTTTTCTCTTGTTCCCATCCTGTGGGGGCTGCATAAATCTCTTGGAGATCTCAAAGTTGTCCACTCTCAACTCTTTCTCTACTAGAGAATTTGAAGTAATAAATTCTCTATCCTGTTTAATTGCTTCAGAATGCTCTTTCTTATTGGGTGCATTGACCGACTTCTTTCCCTTGCCAACAGCAAGATTAATGCTACTTTCTTGATCAGTGTTTTCCCACGTCTCAAACACTTGGATATCAGACCCGTCATAGCGTCTTTTACTTATCCCATAGGAGGAAGTTTCAGATATGTGATCAAGCATAATGTCTTTTGGCAGAAGCCCATTCTCCTCTGAAATTTCAGATTGTGGCTGCTTTAAGTTTTCCGTGTATTTACGGTTTTCAGAGCTCATTTCATCTATCTTTTTCAATGCACATTCCAATTTGGCATGTAAATCTGAGTTTTCTTCAATTGCAAGCCTTTCCATTTCCACAATGGTATCTTCTATAGCTTTGATTCTACCTTGAAGATGCTGCATATTTAAAATTGTATCTGGCGATATGGCTTTATTATCACTTTGATCACTTGCAGCAGGGTCTTCATTTGCCAATTTAGCATCCTACACAAGTAAACAATTTACAATAGAATCAAAGGTCATTAATTTTTGAAATCATGTTGTTTGATATTAATGGTTATATAAATTTTATAACAAAAATTCCCGTGTCAAGAAAGCTGGTAAAGCATTTACACTACTAATACTACTAAGTAAATTATCACTATTAATGGAACCCTTCAAGACATTGATCAATTCAAGAACTGTTTCGAACATCTCAATATAAAATAGCCAAAGTAATAATTTTTAAAATCTATATCAGTTAATATTACCTTTACTTCTTCATTGATAGTTTTATCAAGATGTGCATGCAGGAAGGTATGCTTCTCCAGAGATGATATGCTATCTATCAAAGAAGTGAGGGCTTGGCTATATGGAGCGATCTGAGCTTCAAGTTCTTTATTTTGACCTTCCAAAATGCCTATTCTTTTGTCTAACATATCCATTTTCACATCTTTTGAAGTAATTTCATCCCGGAGACTGGTGCATTCTTCAGTAAGCTCACGGACTTTCTCCAGAAAGAAAGCTTGAGCTACAGCAGAGGTCTGAAATTCACCGTAAAATGCTGTTGCCTGTGTCTCCCACATATCAATCTCTTCATTTCTCTCTTGCATTTGGGAAAGCAAACTTGCTTCCTTATAGTTAGCTGTTTCATGTTTATCATGAAGAAGGCGCAATTCGACCTCCAAGTTCTGTTTTGCCTCGCCAAGAGACCTATTTTTCTCACTCAAATGATCCTTGTCTTCCTCGAGTTGGCCTATATGCTTCTCCAGGTCTTCTCGAATTATCTGAAGTACATCTTCTTTACTCTTCAAATCCTCCACTATCTTGGCCAACCCTGATTTTTCATCTTCTTTGACAGTAATCTTTTGTTGTGCTTCCAGAAGTTCTATTTCTTTTAAGTGAAACAGATTCTTAACACTTTCAATCTCATGACTCAACTGACCAACAACACATGTGACTGATTGCAATTCATCCCCTGACTTCTGCACTGTCTCACCGAGAAGCAGGTTCTCAGTTTGAAGATCTTCCAACATCTTTTCTTTTATGGTTAATTTCTTTTCCAGGGAAGTATTGACAAGCTGAATCTCTTCCATTTCCAAAGATCTTTCACAAACATTATTCTTTAATATCAGAGAGAGGACATTCAAAGATAACATTTCACCAAAAATCATACAACTGTCCTCTTCTATTGTATCATTCTTTTCCTCCAACTGTGAAACTTTTTCTAGTAAGATGTTATTTTGATCAAGCACATGCATTCTCTCATCTTGTAGATATTCATAAGCCATTCCCTTGTCCAAAAACCTTTGGGATAGATTCTCTATCTGAGTCATCAACTCTTTCTCTTTCTGAGATCCATTAATTACGTCCAAACTCAGCTTTTCAGTAATCTCAAAAAGTTTGTGGGCCTCACTTTGAACCGCCGCGCATTGCGCAGACCTGATAGCTAATTCTTGATCAGTAATGCTCTTTTCTGTAGCCATTTTTGCTGCCACTGATTTCAATTCACTAAACAGTGTAACAAGAACTAATAATTCAACAAGCAAGTGCGTTTTTTCGTCTTGTAGATTTTCACAAGCCATTTCCTTGTCCAGCAACCTTTGGGATAGATTCTCTGCCTGAGTCACCAATTCTTTCTCTTTCTGACATCCATCAATTACGTCCAACCTAAGTTTTTCAGTGATCTCAAAAAGTTTGCGGGCCTCACTTTGAACCGACACACATTGCGCAGACCTGATAGCTAATTCTTTGTCAGTAATGTTTTTTTCCGTAGCTATTTTTGCTGCCTCTGATCTCATTTCACTAAACAGTGTGACAAGAACTAATATTTCAACAGCTTGAAGCTGATTTTCATCCTGCGACTTGCATAAGGACTGTTTTGTATCTTGTAGTTTTCTGAGGATATGATCCACATTGACTTCATCTTGCCCATTTTTATCTTCACATTTGTGGTCCGCAATAATCTCAAGAGCCGTTAACAAATGATGCATGCCATTTTTTGATGTGCTTAATTGGTCAGACAAGGATTTCACCTCCACCGTTTGTTCAACATTCTCCTTTTCTAGTTTAGATACCAACATTTCTGACATCTTGGAAGCCTCCGAGAGTTTCTGGCACTCAATCAAGAGAGATGAGTGCTTCTCTCCCAGATCCTGTACACAAGCCTGCAAAACAAAAGTTTCCATTTGGGAATTCAGAGCTTTGTCTAGTTCTTTCTGCCATGCTTTATTTATGCTACACTTTTCTTCTTCTAAGAGATGAACCTGAGTCTCCAAACAAGCCAATTGTGTTGCCCTCATTTTGGCAAAACAGGAATGCTCATGTTTCTCTGCCTCTAGAGAAACTTTCAGCTCTTGTCCTACGTTCAGTGCCAAAAGTTTCTCTTTCTCCACTACCAATTTCTTCTCCTCGAGTTCTACAATTTTTTCCTCCAAACCCTTTAACCTCTGGTGAGTAATTTCCAATTCGGAAACCAAATTATCCTTCTCACTGATCAGGCTAGACTTCTGACTGACCAGCAACATGCATGAATCTTCCAAGTTCATAGCTTTAGCCTTTATTTCTTCAAGTTCGTTATGTGCATCATCAAGAGAATTCTGTAAAATGGTGCTAGCTGCTGAGAGTTTGCCCAAATTATCTGTTGTTGACTGCAGTTGAGACATTAAAGTGACCTTCTCATCAACAAGAGCAGATTTCTCCTGTAAAAGACATTCACAAGATTCTTCCAGCACAACAATCTTCCCTCGAACTGCTTCCAGTTCAACACTCATATCGGCAAGGGAATTCTCTAAGAGAGCATTTTTCTCCAAAAGCTTTTCAAAGATTTCAAGCTTCTCAATTAGAGCCACCTTCTCGCTTTTTTCTTTCTGGTACAACCCTCTTAAATTAGAGTTCTCATCTTGCAGTTCCTTCACTGATGTTTCAATGCACTCCGGTGTTAAACCTACTGCATCCACCTGATTCAAAAGCGCTTGTTGTTTATCATTCAAGTCTTTAAGCTCCTGTTTCAAACAATAAATTTCTTGCTGAAGAGCATTTCGTTGATCCACTCGAAGCTCAACCTCCTCCCCAAGCTTCCCATTCATTTCCCTTAAGCTACAAATCTCACTTTGCATGCTCTCCATGGATATAGTCGAAGACTGATTCAGCTGATTTAGGCCCATGTTCGCTTCCTTTATCTTCAGGATTTCATCCTGCAAATTCACATTATGAGTTTCTATTTCCCTTACAGTTTGAGTCTGATTCTGTAGTTCTAAAGCCAGGGACCTTAGTTCATCCTGAGCTTTGGAATGTAAATGCTGCAAAGTCTGGAATGCGGTTTCAGCCTCTATGAAGCGCAATCGCTCTTCCTGTATGCACGTCCAAAGCCTTCCCAACTCTTTTTGCTTCTCTGTTAATTCTTGATTTTGATTACTCATCTTCAGAAGCACAGTCTCTAACTCAGAGTGGAGTGACTGATTCAATGTCTCTGACTGCACACAACGTTCCTCAGCACCCTTTAGCTTCTCACCTCTCTTATTTATCTCATCATTGAGCCATTGAGTTTCCTCATGTGCACTGGAAACCAAACGCTCTAGACCAGCTATGGTCTCCAAGCACTGTTGATACTGGAGAGCTGCAGCATCCTTCTCAGCAGTCAACTTTAGTATAGCTTGCTTTAGAGTTTCGACTTCACCTTCGGCCATTTCAGCACGTTCGCTTTGCTTTTGAGCACTTTCTTCAGCAAGCAGTATTTTGTTCTCCAAATCTGATATCACCTCCAAAGATTGCTTGTACTTATTCAGAACATCATCTTTTTCAGCTTCTGCCCTAGCAAGGTCTTGTTTTACTGAATGAAATTCAGTTTCAGCCTTATGAGCTCGTTCTTCAGAATTCTCAGAATCATTTTTAGCACGAGATAGAACGTCTTCCAGATTAGAAATATTGTCCAAGCACAAATGGTATTGCAGAAGGCTAGCCTCCTTTTCAGCTTCTAATTTGATGAGAGCTTCCTTTAAATGTTGTGCTTCAGTTTCAGCTTTGCTTGCTTTGTCATTGAGTTCTCTCGAATTCTCTTGAGCACGAGAGACATCTTCTTTTAACTTGGACAAGCTCTCCAAACACTGTTGATACTGGTTTAGTCCATCTTCCTTCTCAGCTTCTAATTTAGCAATAATTTCCTTTAAATTTAGTATTTCTTTCTCAGATTTAATCAACTGATCAGACTCCACATTATCTTGAAAATTAAGGCCTTTTCTTGCCCTCCCTTCTGTAAATTTTGCATTCTCTCCAGATCCAAATTGACCATTAAGTTGTTTTAAAGAATCCAAAGCTTCTGCAAATTGCCCATTTTTCTTCGGAGCATGGGAATACGGGCGGCCTGAAGAGTTCTTGGGTAGATCATCCGGATTAAAAAAAGCCCGAGCAGGAGTTGACATCTTAGGTGTCCTTTGATCAGCATCAGAATCATAATTTTCAGGTGCATCGTCAGCAAGCATCATGGGTATTTGATTTGGAAACGCTTCTGACATTGTTTGCTGGGCCTGACGGAGCGCCCCAGTAGCATGATCATATCTTTCAGCCAATGCTCTATATGCCCTGTAGAACTCTTCAACCAATTTCATAAGCTCTGGTCTCTTCTTATAGTACATTTCCGCTCTTCTTGCAAAAGAATCAGCATCCTCTTCAATAAGCTTGATCATTGATTTGACTTTAGAATCCATATCTGTAAAACAAAGGTTTATTTTAAAAATACGCATTAAACAACTGGGTATAATAACAGCAAAGCAAAACTCAATCTTTGATCATATCAATACTTTTGGAAAAAATCGATGAGGGGTAAATTAGAATCATTGGCGAATAAAATATCTAATGGCACCCAGTATAATTCTTAGCATGACCGCATTTAATAACTAGGGCCAAAATTAGGAGATTATCCACCAAGCCTCTCTAAAGATACCGGCATGATATCAGTATGTCACACTGGTAACCATTCAATAGAGTTGCCAACACTCGTGTGAAACAAAACATATGGGATATATTACACCTAAGCCATGATGGAACTACATTAGATATACGCTCCAGTAACATAATATGAGACTGCCGGTTGTTTATCAGCAAATGACATTGTTTGCAAAGTAACACACTCAATAAAAATATCAAGCAGAGACAGATGTAATTAATGCAACAAGGCATAGCTGCATTATAAATTCTTAACGAGGCTAAATACATAAAGATGAACTGTTCTACCTGTGAGATTTTCTTTAAGCCATCTTGAGTTTTTGGGGCTTATGTGACTGTCCCACCACCAAGAGTACTTCTTCTGCGAGTTTGTATGCGACAAAGCCATGATGCCAAACTTATATTTGCAATGCAGATACCAAACCAATTCCCAGAACAATTCAACCCGTCAATATATAACTTGAGCTGTAGACCTTAAGCAGACTGGTAAAAGTAATTTCTGAGTTCTGATCACTCAATTAAATACTAATGAACTGAATCTTTAATCCTGATTCAAGAACAGAAACAAATTTCAGTATTATCACGAAGACTTAAACATAAAATCCAAGGTTGAGAACTGGAAACACTAAACAGGTAGTTTTCTTACCGAATCAAGACAGCCGAAACTAATCCACAAAAAGTAATCTCTGTCTCCAAAAAATGTTAACCTAACCTGATCAAAGCCACAACACAAACACGAAAAAATGTCAGATGATCAGATCACAAAGAAAATTCCCTTTTTCTGGTTTGCGATCAAAGCAAAAAACTCCTTATAACCAAGAAAACCATATCTCGCATACCTCAAGTTTCATATATTTCTAATCTCTAATAGTCTAATACATCAAAATCAAATTTTTCACCAAACCCATAAAAGATCAACAATTTCAAAACCTACCCACATAAAAACTCCACAAAATTCAACCAAAACCACTATACTCTATACCAAAAGTGATCATAATTCTAAACACAAATTCATAAAAAACCCAATAAACAAAAGTCATGATCAGTCAAACTAACACACACCCAGGATCACAAAAACACACACACACACACTGACACACACACATATTCATCCAACATCTTGGTATTAGTACATCAACAGAATTCAAGATCAAAACTTTACAACAACTCATAATCAAATAAAAAAGTTACTTTACTAACCAGAAAAATCAAAACTTTGGCCAAGAATCATTAAAAAACACCTTCAGCTAGCTGCAAATTCTTTATGATCAACCCATTATTGCTTGTAAAAAATTGAACCAAGATTTCTTCTCTCTCATTCAAGTCTCTTTCTCTCTCTAGAATTTCATTGCTTTTATGTTCTGCAATGGCCTACTTTATGAACTGTGCTTTTTCTTATGTAACTGTAGAGTTATTGAAATGTGATACATGTATGAAAGGGTTGGTAAAACGAATTTAAAATTTTGAAAAAAATTAGTTGGAATTTTTTATGGGGAGCTGTTAAAGATGAGAATCTTTCTTGAATTAAAATGGTATAATTTGTTGGGGTCACCGAGATTTTTGTTTGTTTAGGTTGTGGAGATTTGCAGTTTTAAGCGAGATTTGCATGCATTATTTTATGTTAATTTACTTCGGTATGGACGTATGGTAATATTCCGTTTGTGCCTGTGTTGATTATTGTTGAGAAAATGTTAAATACTCGAAAAATTGTTTTTAATTTTTTTTCTCTTAATATTTTTTTTTGAAATTGAGAATAAATCTCACAAATATGAATCAGCAATTCATCGTGATAATTCTTTCATTCAAGAAATTTATTATCTAACTGTCGGACATGCAAGATGACCAGGGAAATTTAGACAATAAAACTTTAATGTCCGAAAAAAAAACCCATCTTCTTTTAAGAATTTTGAAAATAAAACAAAGGAAACAAGAAAAATATAAGTCGAGTATTACAAAAATAAAAATATATCCAATAATTAATTATTAATAAATCATGTGTATATGCATGTGCTGATCAAAATATTCACACAATTATGATAACTCATAATTGAGACAATTAAATTCTTAATTAAGGTACGATTAATAAAATATTAACACCCTCAATTAAGACACAATTAACGCCATCAAATACGGCACAGTTAACGTCCTCAATTAGGAGGCACAATTTATGCCCTTAATTATAAGCCACAATAAACGCCCTCAATTAACAGACGCAATTAAACAGAGGCACAATTAACGCCCTCAATCAACAGGCGCAATTAACGCTCAATTAATTGTAAGCATTAATTAATTGTGCCTCAATTAATTAACGCCTTTCTTTCTGAAACCGGATCCTATACTGATCGTGAATTTTTTTTTTCTCTTAATTGGTTCAGTAGGACCTCCTGTATGCAAATTAATTAGTTAATTAAAAAAATTAACTTTAAATATGACTTGATGAAGTAAAAGTATTATCTATAGAGATTTACAAATTATTTTAAAACATTAACATAATTATGTGCAAGTTTATGATTTCTAGTTTTTATTATAATATATTTAGATATTTAGATTCCAGTATGTTAGATTGTTAACACAATTATGATTTATGTGTAAGGTTATGTCGAATCCCGTCATCCGATATAAATAATTGAAGGGTCAAAAGAAGTATTATGTAGCTGTTTGTTTAGAAGAAGCATAAGCTGTTGTTTTTCTTAACCCGTTTATGTAAAGAAGGAGAAGTATTTTTAAGAAAGTGAGAATTCTAATTTCTCTAAAAAAAGTTACCTTTTTCCTAAACAGTTTATTAACTTATTTATTTTTTAATTTTAATTCACTTTTTACTCTAAGCACGGAATATTTTTTTTAAATTCGCCTAAACTGGTCCTATATTTTAGGACGACGGGTACATGTAATCTTACCGAAATGAAACATTCTTTTAATTTTTGTGTGTAAAGAAAGGATTCTTGGCTCATATGACACGCTGTCCCACCGACCTTACAGGGTGGTGGGTCCCACTGGATTAGTTGGACGGCAAGAAGCAACGGTTGTCACTGTCACGCATCACATAAAATTCCATTACTTTGATTTTTTATCATAATAATTTTTGTTATACTATCTTTTTTTTTTAAACTAAATTTTGTTATACTATCAAAAGACCTAAATATACTCGTCAAAAGTAAAAACCATCTACAGGAGGAGGATGTAATAATATATACTCCTACTTCCTCCGTCCCGGTCAATTTTATACAGTTTCTTTTCTGAAATGTACTATTATTTTTATACATTTTCAAAATAGTAATTTTTTATAATATAAAACACTATTACACCCATCACATTCTTCGATGTTCCAAAAAAAAAATACTATTACGCCCATTATTTTGTACCACTATCTCAAATTTATTATTAAGAAATAGGTCCCACCACTTTACTCATTTTTCATCTAACTTTACTCATTTTTTACACTTTTTCTTGATTTTCGTATTCAATGGAGAAGAGTATACCGTAGTTTAAAAAAATATGATTTAAGCGGATAAAAGCGGGGTAAATAAGTTAGGCGAGAAATGGACAGAATGGCAGGCTAATCAGCGCTGTCTTAGCTTGAATAATTGTCCATCATATTCATAAGTAGTCAAAATAGAAAGATTAATTTACAAATAATGCAAATATAAAACGTGAAACCGATAAACATGGCATTTTATAATAGTTCATACTCGTTGCGAAGAAATAATGCAGTATTTTCTCTGTCCCAGTCAATTGTATAAGTTTGTTTTTACTACTCGACACGTTTTTTAAGACTCTTATAAAACATAGTTCTCAAACTTATTTTTAAGATTTTCTTTTTTTGTATAAAAGTATAAATATTATACTTCTATAAAAAAAGAAAAATCTTTAAAATAATTTACAGAACTATACTATATCGAAGCATTAAAGTCTGTGTCGCGCCGCCGTGCTCCAATGTATACTATTGATCGGGACGGACGGAGTATAAATAAATGTCGTCACTGTCATTATAAATGTGTCATCACTGTCATGTGTGACTGTACAATCTGTACGTGGATCCGTGGGACTGTAAGTGACTTGGCAAAGGACGGCTCGAGATCAGCATGGTGTATCATAAATTGTTTTACAAAGTTATTTTTAAATAAAAAAAATCTAAAATTATTTAGTTAAATGTACAATTCAGTAGTTTTAAAATCAAAAATATAATTATAATATATTAAAATTTATCTTTCAAAGTCACTATAAATACTTATGCATGACCAAAAAATATATCACACAAACGGGTAATTCATTCAAGATTTCAACATAATCGTTTATGTCAAATATGGGAGGGGTATCAAGTAAATTTTATACGACAGAAAAATATTATATTTATGCTTATATTTTGAATACACAACATGATAAATATATGAACAGGAAATACATGATGACTCGGATGTAATAAATTATGAGATAAATGAGTATGATGCGGATATTGTGAAGCCAAACAAGTCGATACTGCCTCTGTCTCATTTAATTTTATACATTTTTTTAACTGCTCGATATGCATTTCAATATTCTTATAAAATATAGTTCTCTAACTTAGTTTTGAGATTTTCCTTTTTTTTATAAGAATATAACATCCAAACTTTAATTCAGAAAAAAAATTTAAAAAAATATATTGCACAACTACATTTTACACGAACATTAAAGTCCATGTCGCGTCCCCGTCCCCCAATGTATACTATCCAGAGGGACGGAGGGTAACATTTATTTTTTTCTTGAAATAACAATATTGTTAATAATATACTTCACAAACGAAAAAGGCTATTCCGAATACATTTGGTTTAATTTCTAAAGAGACTACAGATCTCTAATACTGGCATGCTTGCTAGGTGATAAACATGGATATCACATGTTTTAATTATTTGTTTTTGATGAAATTGAAAAAGACCACCTTGTCCATGTAACTATGGTTTTACATCTGTGTTCTTGTCGGTAGGGGAAAAAGAAAACGGATTACGGATACATGTACCTTCGGTATAATTAAGACACTCGTAAAAATTAATAAATGATATTAACCAGTGACTTATTGCATGTCTGAAGTAAATGTATACAGTAGTTGTATTGGTAGAACGGGGTTTTTAACGACCAGACGGCGATTTTTTAACAGCTATAATTTTATTATTATTAATAATTTCTGACATGTATACAAAACTTTATCAATAAATTTATTTCACCAACCTGAAAAATAATTATTAATTTATTTCCATAATCATCAACTAGAAAATCCTTTCTTGAAAAGTTAAGCTCGCCAATATGGGGGGAAATTAGGGTAATCAAGAGGCTAAAAGATAAGGCTAAAGAACTGTAGGCAAAATCAAATTTTTGTGTATTTAACTGTAGAATATTTTATAATGATTTTTCATCGATTTTTGTATCAGCTATATGTTTATATTCTCATTATATACTTATATATAATAAGCGTAAGGGAGATAATTTGGTCGCATGGTCACATGGTCCAAAAGCTTATCATCCGTTGGATCGTATATTGAACAAATAAGTACCGTTAGATTAGAACAAAATTAACTTCTATTTCTATAAGACAACTGATATGCATGTTTATAATTTCTTTTCTGAATCCAAAACAAATTATGTCTTTCACATGTTTATGATTTTTTTAATCCAAGCTTTAATTGTAGAATCATATAAATTGCACCGTCACAAAATTATTTTTATCTAGTGGGTGTTTGGTGAACCCTTATAAGTCCAGTTTCCGGGATTATAAGTTATAAGCGCTTATTCGTACCGTTTGTGTAATAAGTCAAGAAGCACTTATAAAAAGTTAGGAATGCTAGCTTTTGTCTCAAGGCTTCTGCTTATTTCCCAAACACTTTAATCACTTATAAGTCTTATCTTGCTTCTAACTTCTACTCCACTTATTTATTTTAAGCAATAAGCACTTATTTTAAGCTCACCCAAACGGCCCCATAATATATTTTCAAATTAATAAGCCTGATATTTTAATTCAAAATAAATATTTCCTACCAGTTTTAATTGTAGAATCATATAAATCGCACTGTCACAAAATTATTTTTATCAAATATATTTTAAAATTAGTAAGCCAAATTTAAATCATATTATAATAATTCTTATATAAAATACATTTATAAATATAATCTAATGGAAGTTGATGTCACATATTCTTCTCAATATATATTAAAATTTGATAGAAAAAATATAATACTTTGGCATGATACATAAGAGAAAAGTAATGGCTTGATTATAATAGTTTACTTGAAGCTATTAATGAGTGTGACGGTGTATTTTATACCGCATCATCGGATGATCCAACATGTATAACCAGTTTTTTTTTACAGAAACAAGTAGAACCTATATATTTTTACAATAGTTCTAAATTACAAACAAATCATAATTTCAAATTTTATTTAAATGAAAATTTTAATTTATTATTTATAATTAAATTCTTTCACACCACTTACAAATTACAATATATTTAAAAAGTTTATAAATAATTAAAAAGTTCCCGTGCCTTGCACGGGCTATAAGCTAGTATGTAATAAACATAAGGAGCTGATATTGCTGCTTATTAGTGAGAAGTTTTTTTTTTTTTTTTTTTGAATAGTCCACTTATAATTTATTTGTGTAAAAAAGTTGAATCACTTTTTAGATTTTGGGAGAAACCTACAAAGTCGAGAGCATTAGTTTTCTGTTCTTTCTTATTGACGATCAATACTTCCATTATATCTTGTTTTATAGTAATAATATTTTAATTATTATTTAGCCCAATCGCCACCCCCACCAA